>NC_143047.1:21517500-21542500 GCF_057628025.1 Oncorhynchus mykiss | reverse complement strand
TTTTCATTCCCTGTGTTTGGGGCCGTTACTATTGTGAGCACCCTGTGGTGCGTTGGTGCTATTAAAGAAGCACATCATTGCACTCTCTGTCTCCTGCGTTTGACTCCACACCCACGACACCCGGAGCATTACAGTCTGTCATATGGTAATTTGGTAAAAAGCCAATTTGGCATTTTCTCAGTACATTGTTTTCACTGAGGAAATGTACAAGTCTGCTGTTAATGATAATGCAGAGGACAGAGTCTTGAAGAAGGTACAACAACACATTTTTCCCCTCTGGAGATTGAAAAGAGTTGGCATGGGTCCCTAGATCTTCAAAACGTTCTACAGCTGCACAATCAAAAGCATCCTGACCGGTTGCATCACCGCCAGCTTCTTAACAAGCCATAAGACTCCTGAACAATTAATCAAATGGCCACCCGGACTATTTACACCCCCCCCCCCCCCTTTGTTTTTACACTGCTGTTACTTGCTGTTTATTATCTATGCATAGTCACTTTACTCCTACTTACATGTACAAATTACCTCTACTAACCTGTATCACTGCACATTGACTCAGTACCGGTAGCCTTGTTATTGTTATTTCATTTTTTACTTAGTTACTTAGTTTATTTATTAAATATTTTCTCAACTCTATTTCTTGAACTGCATTGTTGGTTAAGGGCTTGTAAGAAATCCTTTCACAATCTACACCTGTTGTATTCGGCGCAAGTGACAAATAAAATTGGATTTGGTTGATTTGATTTGATTTGAAAGTGTACAACAACAACAGCTCCTCATCGTGTGTTTCGGTGTGTTACTCTGACTCCTCAGTTGCTGTGCAGTGATGAAATGTCACTAAGGTCAAGGCATAGGTGTGTGTTGGTGTGAAGGTGAGACAGTGTGACCATGTTTGTCTGAGTGTGTGAGTATGACAGATCACACAGATAACCTTGCTCTCCCTCTCTGTGCTGATGTTGCAGACTAGGCATTGGGCTCTGCTGTGTTCCAGTTCTCTGCAGTTATCTGCTTGCTGTGTTGGCGTTGCCTGCTGTATTCTGCATACTGTAACAGAGCACACCATCTGGTGTGACACTATTCGTCTCCTGTGGTGTTTGTGTGTGCGCACGTGTGTGTGTGCACGTGTGTGTGAGTGTGTGCGCACGTGTGAGTGTGCGTGTGAGTCTGAGACATCTGCTTTAGTCTAGATCTTGTTGATGACATAATCTCCAGTGCACTCCCCCATCTGATGTCTGGGGCATGAGGCGTGAGTGACTCAGCAAAACGTGACTGCTGTCACCACGGACACTCATATCTTTACTCCCTCCTCCATCTTGATGCTCATGAAATTATTCATCATGCGCTGATCACTAACAGTGCGTGAAGAAAAATGGAAATGACTGTTACTTAGTGTGTGAGAATGTTTGAACGGTGCGCACGTGTGTGTGCGTGTGTATGCATCCATTTCATTGCATTGTGTGTGTGTGTGTGTTTGTGTGTTTGCATGTGTTATTGGTATCACTCCTATGCTGGAAGGCAGTGATATGTGAGATCCATGTTGCCTTGAGGTCCAGAGCACTCAGAACAGTTTGTATTTGTGTTTATTATGGATCCCCAAAAGCAGCAGCTACTCTTCCTGGGGTCCAGCAAAATTAAGGCAGTTTATACATTTTTTCAAATACATTGACAGATTTCACAACACACTGTGTGCCCTCAGGCCTCTACTCCACCACTACCACATATCTACACTACTAAATCCATGTGTACGTATAGTGCGTATGTTATCGTGTGTGTGTGTGTGTGTGTGTGTGTGTGTGTGTGTGTGTGTATGCATGTGTCTGTGCCAATGTTTGTGTTGCTTCACAACCCCTGCTGTTCCATAAGGTGTTTTTTATCTGTTTTTAAATCTAATTTTACTGCCTGCCTCAGTTACTTGATGTGGAATAGAGTTCCATGTAGTCATGGCTCTTTGTAGTACCGTGCCTCCCATAGTCTGTTCTGGACTTGGGGACTGTGAAGAGACCTCTTGTGGCATGTCTTGTGGGGCATGCATGGGTGTCCGAGCTGTGTGCCAGTAGTTTAGACAGACAGCTCGGTGCCTGCCTGTCATTCAACATGTCAATACTTATAAATAAAAGTAGTAATGAAGTCAATCGCTCTTCCACTTTCAGCGAGGAGAGATTGACATGCATATGATTAATATTAGCTCTCTGTACATCCAAAGGCCAGCCGTGCTGCCCTGTTCTGAGCCAGCCGTGCTGCCCTGTTCTGAACCAGCCGTGCTGCCCTGTTCTGAACCAGCCGTGCTGCCCTGTTCTGAACCAGCCGTGCTGCCCTGTTCTGAGCCAATTGCAATTTTCCTAAGTCCCTTTTTGTTGCACCTGACCACGCGACTGAACAGTTGTCAAGGTGCGACAAAACTAGGGCCTGTAGGACCTGCCTTGTTGATATTGTTGTTAAGAAGGCAGAGCATCGCTTTATTATAGACAGACTTCTCTCCATCTTAGCTACTACGGCATCAATATGTTTTGACCATGACAGTTTACAGTCTAGGGTTACTCCAAGCAGTTTAGTCATCTCAACCTGCTCAGTTTACACATGATTTATTACAAGATTTAGTTAAGGTTTAGGGTTTTGTTCCAAATACAATGCTTTTAGTTTTAGAAATATTTAGGGCTAACTTATTCCTTGCCACCCACTCTGAAACTACCTGAAGCTCTTTGTTGAATGTTGCAGTCATTTCATTCACTGTAGTAGCTGACGTGTATAGTGTTGAGTCATCCGCTTACATAGACACTCTGGCTTTACTCAAAGTCAGTGGCATGTCGTTAGTAAAAATTTTAAAAAGCAAGGGGCCTAAACAGCTACCCTGGAGAATTCCTGATTCTAATTGGATTATATTTGAGAGACGTCCATTAAAGAACACCCTCTGTGTTCTGTTAGACAGGTAACTCTTTATCCACATTATAGCAGGGTGTGTAAAGCCATAACACCCTCTGTGTTCTGTTAGACAAGTAACTTTTTATCCACATTATAGCAGGGTGTGTAAAGCCATAACACCCTCTGTGTTCTGTTAGACAAGTAACTTTTTATCCACAGTATAGCAGGGTGTGTAAAGCCATAACACCCTCTGTGTTCTGTTAGACAGGTAACTCTTTATCCACAGTATAGCAGGGTGTGTAAAGCCATAACACCCTCTGTGTTCTGTTAGACAGGTAACTCTTTATCCACAGTATAGCAGGGTGTGTAAAGCCATAACACCCTCTGTGTTCTGTTAGACAGGTAACTCTTTATCCACAGTATAGCAGGGTGTGTAAAGCCATAACACCCTCTGTGTTCTGTTAGACAAGTAACTTTTTATCCACATTATAGCAGGGGGTGTAAAGCCATAACACCCTCTGTGTTCTGTTAGACAGGTAACTCTTTATCCACAGTATAGCAGGGTGTGTAAAGCCATAACACCCTCTGTGTTCTGTTAGACAGGTAACTCTTTATCCACAGTATAGCAGGGTGTGTAAAGCCATAACACCCTCTGTGTTCTGCTAGACAGGTAACTCTTTATCCACATTATAGCAGGGGTATAAAGCCATAACACCCTCTGTGTTCTGTTAGACAGGTAACTCTTTATCCACAGTATAGCAGGGTGTGTAAAGCCATAACACCCTCTGTGTTCTGTTAGACAGGTAACTCTTTATCCACAGTATAGCAGGGTGTGTAAAGCCATAACACCCTCTGTGTTCTGTTAGACAGGTAACTCTTTATCCACAGTATAGCAGGGTGTGTAAAGCCATAACACCCTCTGTGTTCTGTTAGACAGGTAACTCTTTATCCACAGTATAGCAGGGTGTGTAAAGCCATAACACCCTCTGTGTTCTGTTAGACAGGTAACTCTTTATCCACAGTATAGCAGGGTGTGTAAAGCCATAACACCCTCTGTGTTCTGTTAGACAGGTAACTCTTTATCCACAGTATAGCAGGGTGTGTAAAGCCATAACACCCTCTGTGTTCTGTTAGACAGGTAACTCTTTATCCACAGTATAGCAGGGTGTGTAAAGCCATAACACCCTCTGTGTTCTGTTAGACAGGTAACTCTTTATCCACAGTATAGCAGGGTGTGTAAAGCCATAACACCCTCTGTGTTCTGTTAGACAGGTAACGCTTTATCCACAGTATAGCAGGGTGTGTAAAGCCATAACACCCTCTGTGTTCTGTTAGACAGGTAACTCTTTATCCACATTATAGCAGGGTGTGTAAAGCCATAACACCCTTTGTGTTCTGTTAGACAGGTAACTCTTTATCCACAGTATAGCTGTCACGTTCTGACCATCGTTCGTGTGTGTTTTCCTTGTTTTAGTGTTGGTCAGGACGTGAACTGGGTGGGCATTCTATGTTGGATGTCTTGTTTGTCTATTTCTATGTCCGGCCTGATATGGTTCTCAATCAGAGGCAGGTGTTAGTCATTGTCTCTGATTGGGAACCATATTTAGGTAGCCTGGGTTTCACTGTGTGTTTGTGGGTGATTGTCCTTAGTGTTAGTTTGCACCAGTTTAGGCTGTTTCGGTTTTCATTACGTTTATTATTTTGCACTGTTTGTATTTGGATTCATGTTGCTATAGTCACAATAAACATGGATCGCAATCTACACGCCGCATTTTGGTCCGACTCTCCTTCACACCTAGAAGACCGTTACAGAATCACCCACCACAACAGGACCAAGCGGTGTGGTAATGGGCAAAGGAAAAAGCAGCAGCAGGAGCAGCGCGAGGAGGTATGGACATGGGAGGACGAATTAGACGGTAAAGGACCTTGGGCTCAGCCAGGAGAGTATCGCCGCCCCAAGGAAGAACGGGAGGCGGCGAAAGCGGAGAGGCGTTGGTACGAGGAGGCAGCGCGGCGTCGTGGATGGAAGCCCGGGAGTCAGCCCCAAAAATTTCTTGGGGGGGGGCTAACAGGGAGTATGGCTACGCCAGGTAGGAGACCTGAGCCAACTTCCTGTGGTTACCGGGGGGCTAGAGAGACCGGGCAGGCACCGTGTTATGCTGTGGAGCGCACGGTGTTCCCAGTGCGGGTGCACAGCCCGGTGCGGTACATTCCAGCTCCGCGTATCGGCCGGGCTAGAGTGGGCATCGAGCCAAGTGCCATGAAGCCGGCTCTACGCATCTGGTCTCCAGTGCGTCTCCTTGGGCCGGCTTACATGGCACCAGCCTTGCGCACGGTGTCCCCGGTTCGCCTGCATAGCCCAGTGCGGGCTATTCCACCTCGCCGCACTGGCAGGGCGACCGGGACCATTCAACCGGGTAAGGTTGGACAGGCTCGGTGCTCAAGAGCTCCAGTGCGCCTGCACGGCCCGGTCTATCCGTCACCACCTCCACACCCCAGCCCTCCGGTGGCAGCTCCCCGTACCAGGCTGTCTCTCCGGCCCATCCGTCCAGAGCCTTCCTCCTCTCCAGCACTGCCGGAGCCTCCCGCCTGTCCGGCGCCTCTGCCGGAGCCTCCCGCCTGTCCGGCGCCTCTGCCGGAGCCTCCCGCCTGTCCGGCGCCTCTGCCGGAGCCTCCCGCCTGTCCGGCGCCTCTGCCGGAGCCTCCCGCCTGTCCGGCGCCTCTGCCGGAGCCTCCCGCCTGTCCGGCGCCTCTGCCGGAGCCTCCCGCCTGTCCGGCGCCTCTGCCGGAGCCTCCCGCCTGTCCGGCGCCTCTGCCGGAGCCTCCCGCCTGTCCGGCGCCTCTGCCGGAGCCTCCCGCCTGTCCGGCGCCTCTGCCGGAGCCTCCCGCCTGTCCGGCGCCTCTGCCGGAGCCTCCCGCCTGTCCGGCGCCTCTGCCGGAGCCTCCCGCCTGTCCGGCGCCTCTGCCGGAGCTTCCCGTCTGCCCGGCGCCTCTGCCGGAGCTTCCCGTCTGCCCGGCGCCATCGGAGCTTCCCGTCTGCCCAACGCCGCCAGTGCCGCCCGTCTGCCCAGCGCCGCCAGTGCCGCCCGTCTGCCCAGCGCCGCCAGTGCCGCCCGTCTGCCCAGCGCCGCCAGTGCCGCCCGTCTGCCCAGCGCCGCCAGTGCCGCCCGTCTGCCCAGTGCCGCCAGCGCCGCCCGTCTGCCCAGCGCCGCCAGCGCCGCCCGTCTGCCAGGAGCCGCCAGTGCCGCCCGTCTGCCAGGGGCCGCCAGTGCCGCCAGTCAGCCAGGGGCCGCCAGTGCCGCCAGTCAGCCAGGGGCCGCCAGTGCCGCCAGTCAGCCAGGGGCCGCCAGTGCCGCCAGTCAGCCAGGGGCCGCCAGTGCCGCCAGTCAGCCAGGGGCCGCCAGTGCCGTCAGTCAGCCCAGCGCCAGCGCCGCCAGTCAACCAGGGGCCGCCAGAGCTGCCAGTCTGCAAGGAGCTACCAGTCTGCAAGGAGCCGCCAGAGCTGCCTGTCTGCAGGATGCCGCCAAAGCTGCTAGTCTGCAAGGAGCCGCCAGAGCTGCTAGTCTGCAAGGAGCCGCCAGAGCTGCCAGTTAGCATGGAGCAGCCAGGGCCGCCAGTCAGCATGGAGCAGCCAGGGCCGCCAGTCAGCATGGAGCAGCCAGGGCCGCCAGTCAGCATGGAGCAGCCAGGGCCGCCAGTCAGCATGGAGCAGCCAGTGCTGCCAGTCAGCATGGAGCAGCCAGATCTGCCAGTCGACCAGACTCTTCCAGATCTGCCAGTCGACCAGACTCTTCCAGATCTGCCAGTCGACCAGACTCTTCCAGATCTGCCAGTCGACCAGACTCTTCCAGATCTGCCAGTCGACCAGACTCTTCCAGATCTGCCAGTCGACCAGACTCTTCCAGATCTGCCAGTCGACCAGACTCTTCCAGATCTGCCAGTCGGCCAGACTCTTCCAGATCTGCCAGTCGGCCAGACTCTTCCAGATCTGCCAGTCGGCCAGGATCTGCCAGAACCGCCAGCCGGCCAGGATCTGCCGGATCTAACTACCTGCCTGAGCTTCCTCTCAGTGCTGTGCTACCCATCAGTCCCGAGCTACTTCTGTCCCGAGCTGCCCCTCTGTCTCGAGCTGACCCTCTGTCCCGAGCTGTCATTAAGAAGGGTCACCTATCTAGGGACGCTAAGGAGGTGGACTAAAACTGTTATGGAGTGGGGTCCACGTCCAGCGCCAGAGCCGCCACCGCGGACAGATGCCCACCCACACCCTCCCCCATAGGTTTAAGTTGTGCGTCCGGAGTCCGCACCTTGGAGGGGGGGTACTGTCACGTTCTGACCATCGTTCGTGTGTGTTTTCCTTGTTTTAGTGTTGGTCAGGACGTGAACTGGGTGGGCATTCTATGTTGGATGTCTTGTTTGTCTATTTCTATGTCCGGCCTGATATGGTTCTCAATCAGAGGCAGGTGTTAGTCATTGTCTCTGATTGGGAACCATATTTAGGTAGCCTGGGTTTCACTGTGTGTTTGTGGGTGATTGTCCTTAGTGTTAGTTTGCACCAGTTTAGGCTGTTTCGGTTTTCATTACGTTTATTATTTTGCACTGTTTGTATTTGGATTCATGTTGCTATAGTCACAATAAACATGGATCGCAATCTACACGCCGCATTTTGGTCCGACTCTCCTTCACACCTAGAAGACCGTTACAATAGCAGGGTGTGTAAAGCCATAACACCCTCTGTGTTCTGTTAGACAAGTAACTCTTTATCCACATTATAGCAGGGTGTGTAAAGCCATAACACCCTCTGTGTTCTGTTAGACAAGTAACTCTTTATCCACAGTATAGCAGGGTGTGTAAAGCCATAACACCCTCTGTGTTCTGTTAGACAAGTAACTCTTTATCCACATTATAGCAGGGGGTGTAAAGCCATAACACCCTCTGTGTTCTGTTAGACAAGTAACTCTTTATCCACATTATAGCAGGGGGTGTAAAGCCATAACACATACGTTTTCCCATCAGCAGACTATGATCGATAATGTTAAAAGCTGCACTGATGTCTAACAAGACAGCCCCCACAATCATTTTATCATCAATTTCTCTCAGCCAATCATCAGTCATTTGTATAAATGCTGTGCTTGTTGAGTGTCCTTTCCTATAAGCATGCTGAAATTCTGTTGTCAATTTGTTTACTGTGAAATAGCATTGTATCTGGTCAAACACAATTTTTTCCAGAAGTTTACTAAGGGTTAGTAACAGGCTGATTGATTGGCTATTTGAGCCAGTAAAGGGGGCTTTACTATTCTTGGGTAGCGGAATGACTTTAGCTTCCCTCCAGGCTTGAGGTCACACACTCTCCAGTAGGCTTAAATCGGAGATATGGCAAATAGGAGTGGCAATATTGTCTGCTATTATTCTCAGTCATTTTCCATCCAGATTGTCAGACCGCGGTGGCTTGTCATTGTTGATAGACAGCAATCATTTTTTCACCTCTTCCACACTGACAGTTCTCATGAAATAGTAATGAAACAGCTACCAGCTCTCACAGTCTCACGTCAGAGTTAGACGTCCATCCTTGTTTCAGAAATCTAACATTTTGAAGTTATTCCAAACGTCAACTTTCTATCGCTACATTCAAACTTGCAAACTTTGGAATCAGCGACTGATGCTTTCCACCATCCCTGTCCACAACAGCCCAGCAAAACCAAAACCTACTTGAAGGTAACAGCGCTCACTGTTGCCCCTAGTGACCGGTTTCAACATCACCTCCCAATGTCCTCAGACATGGATGGTGAATACTGACTTGTATCACGGCCTGGCTGCAGATATACAGTACACCTTCTCCATCTCTTCTCTCGATACCCCCCCCTCCTCTCTCCCCTGTTCTGCCCCCCCCCCCCCCTCCCCCCCTCGTTTGTCACCCACATTTCTCTCATTCTCTGTCTCCCTCTCTATCTCTCCCTCCCTCTCTCCCCTCTCCCATCACACAGATTGGGTCACGTGCAGTGTGAGTGTGACCAGTGGTGTTCTGGCCTGTGGCCCACACACAGCTCTGCTGTACATATCACAGCCAGTCTACATGATTCATTCATGAGATTTAAAAAGAGGGGATCTTAACACATACCTCACAACTGGCACACACTACCCTGTGTGTGTGTGTGTGTGTGTGTGTGTGTGTGTGTGTGTGTGTGTGTGTGTGTGTGTGTCCATTCACTGTGTGTGTGTGTGTGTGTGTCCATTAACTCTGATGTGACCGAGGGCACTGCTGCCTATTCAGATGGTTAACCTGATGCCATCTGTTCAGGTAAAGCATGTGATCTATTATGGTCTGAGACTCTCTGTTGTTTTAGGTGTGTGTGAGTGCAAGTTCCTGCATGTGTGTCACAATATTCTCCAGGGTTAGCATGCTGATGTTCACTCACTGCTGCCCTCTACTGGTAAAATCAGTTTATTCACAATCCACTCCTTTCACTGGGGTTGAAGTTGAATGGCTAGTAGATGTTGTGGACCTGATTCAAAGACAAACCAAATATACAGTATAAGAATGGCAAACAACTTAAACTTCTTTATTTTTAATGTGTCAAATGTCATTCGGATGTAGATCCTTTCCTTCGAAGGTTCCTGTGATGACTCCAGGGGAGGATGGCTCATAATAATGGCTGTAATGGAGTGGCTGTAATGGAGCAAATGGAATGACATCAAACATATAGAAACCATGTGTCTGATACCGTTGAACTGATTCCGCTCCAGCCATTACCACGAGCCCGTTCTCCCCAATTAAAGTGCCAGCAACCTCCTGTGGATGACTCTTGTTAGCCTGAGAATGCTAGCATATTTCACCCGTGTCCATATAATGCCTTCAGAAAGTATTTATACCCCTTGACTTATGGATGCATGTTTTGGAATATTTTGTCTTCTGTACAGCCTTCAAAATCATGCTAAACACTATTATTGCACGCAGAGCGAGTTCATGCAACTTATTATGTGACTTGTTAAGCACATTTTACTCCTGAACTTATTTAGGCTTGCATAATAAAGGGGTTGAATACTTATTAACTCAAGTAATTTCAACTTAAAATGTTTTATTCATTTGTAAAAATTGCGAAAAACATAATTCCACTTTGACAATGAGGTATTGTGTGCAGGTCAATGACCCCAAAAATCTCAATTGAATCCATTTTAAATTCAGAATGTAACACAACAAAATGTGGAAAAAGTCAAGGGGTGTGAATACTTTCTGAAGGCACTGTATGTCACACCAGTGTGGCAATGTATGTTGGGTCTCAGATGCTTAAGCAGTCAGAGGATTGGAGAACATTATAGCCAGGAATGTGTGCCTGAGAGTGGGAGAGAGGAGCAGGCGAGAGCCCTGGTCTCTTGGGCTTAGTCATCAGACACAGCATCACTGCCTCCCTGAACCTCTCTTTTGTCCCCACCACAAATGAAGAAAGGTGGGAAAACAAGAGGGGGTGAGAGTAGGTAAGAGAAAGAAAGACAGAAAGAGGGGAAAGTGCAAGAGAGAGAGAGAGAGAGAGAGATAGAGTAGAGAAGGGGAGGGGGTGGAAGACAACCAATAAAAGCCTCTGTAGGTGTTCCCCTGCTGGGCCATCAGACAGTAGAGCGGTGCCTGGGGAGCTGGAGTTCTGCAACACCTGTTCACCACAGCAGATGTTGTACAGAAGAGGAGAGACACAGAACAGAAACACCTCTCTCTCTCTCTCTCTCTCTCTCCCTCCCCTTCTCTCTCTCTTCTCCTCTCTCTCTCTCCCTCCCCCCGCTCTCTCTCTCCCTCCGCCTCTCTCTCCCTCCCCCTCTCCCCCCCTCTCTCTCTCCTCTCTCTCTCTTTCCGCCCCCCTCTCTCTCTCTTTCTCTTTCTCCTCTCTCTCTTTCCGCCCCCCTCTCTCTCTCTCTCCTCTCTCTCTTTCCGCCCCCCTCTCTCTCTTTCTCTCTCTCCTCTCTCTCTTTCTGCCCCCCTCTCTCTCTCCTCTCTTTCCCCCTGCCTACTGTGGCTCCATCTGCTCTCTGTTCTCTCCAAATTTAACAAGGCATGTGGGGAAGGCTGTGAACGGTGGTGACATCACCATAGAGATAGGTCTATGTCCCTGACCACATCACACATCCAACTTCACACTTACTGTACAACACCTGAGCCACCAGATCACTGTAGTTTCCCTGGTCAGTTTCCCTGGTATATGAGCACTTACCAAGCATACTATAAAACCAATTTATGTATTTATTTTTGGTAAACAGTTCACTGCTCATTTGTCCTTGATTGGCAGGTAGCCTAGTGGTTAGAGTGTTGGCCTAGTAACCGAAAGGTTGCAAGATCAAATCCCTGAGCTGACAAGGTGAAATTCTGTCATTCTTCCCCTGAACAAGGCAGTTAACCCCACTGTTCCTAGGCTGTCATTGAAAATAAGAATTTGTTCTTCACTGACTTGCCTAGTTAAATAAAAAACTAAATAAAAAAAATTGAGAGGCAATGAACAGTAGGCCATGATGACCATAATAGCAATGCTGCAGAGACACCTTACCTGCTACCTGCTGGAGATCAGAGATATGATGGTTAGTCCTCCGATATTCAAACTACATGGAGAGATCACACAGACGTCCACATGCAGGTGTCTTTTACAATCAGAGCACTGTGATTGCACTCTCTCCCTCTCACTGTGGTGACTGAACCCCAGAGGTCCCCAGGTGCATCTCTAATGGCCACAGGGGTGTCACATCTTTGATACCAAGACACATACACACTCAGGTCATACATGAACGGCCATGCACACGCGAACACACACAGATAATCTCCCTCTCTCTCGCTAAATGAATGTCACCGTTGCTACGGTAACCTCCTCCATATCTATGAATCTATATTCAGTAAGAGGGTCAATGGAGGGTCATGCTGGCAGCTTAGCTCTCAAACTATCTGGTTATGTATGTGTGTATGTGTCACCTCTCCATCATAAGGAGCAGATGGGATACAGCCTGTGCATTTTAAATAGCACATGTAATGCTACTCTTCCAGCCAGTGAGAGTATTATGTGCATGGTATTACTTATACGCATAGCCTTGTCAAATTCACAAAATACAATATTTAGTCCCTAGAAACTCATATGTGAGCTAGAAGTACTTGGGAATGGTCTTTGGCTAGAGATGAATGCTGAGCTTCTGGTTTTGGCTCCGGTGTCTTCATGGGGATTCAGGATGGCTATAGCGTAGTCTGTGTGCAGTGTTATTTCAGCTGGCCTGCCCTAGGGAGGGAACAGACAGATCAGCCAGGAGGATATCTCTGTAATCACACCCAGCACCTGAGCCCAGAGGCTAAGACGGGCTAACAGACTGGCAGACGGGGGGCTCCAGATATATCATGGTGCAGAGAGTGACACAACACCACAGCCTTGGTCTAGCTCTTTGTAGAGTACCACTGATCTTAGAACAGTGAGTGTTAACCTTTCTGATCTCCCCATCCCGGATCCGGGATCGTGAATACAGACTCAAGCTCATTACCATAACGCAACGTTAACTATTCATGAAAATCGCAAATGAAATGAAATAAATATGCTAGCTCTCAAGCTTAGCCTTTTGTTAACAACACTGTCATCTCAGATTTTCAAAATATGCTTCTCAACCATTGCAAAACAAGCATTTGTGTAACAGTATTGATGGCTAACGTAGCATTTAGCATTAGCATTCAGCTGGCAACATTTACACAAAAAAACAGAAAAGCATTAAAATAAAATCATTTACCTTTGAAGAACTTCAGATGTTTTCAATGAGGAGACTCTCAGATAGCAAATGTTCAGTTTTTCCTGAAAGATTATTTGTTTAGGACAAATCGCTCCGTTTTCTGCGTCACGTTTAGCTATGAAAAAACCCCTGTATCCAGGATTGTGTAAATCTATCAGCAAGCTCATTAGCATAACACAACGTTAACTATTCATGAAAATCGCAAATGAAATGAAATAAATATGCCATCTCTCAAGCTTAGCCTTTTATAAACAACACTGTCATCTCAGATTTTCAAAATATGCTTCTCAACCATAGGAAAACAATAATTTGTGTAAAAGTAGCTAGCTAGCGTTAGCATTTAGCGTTAGCATTTAGCGTTAGCATTAGCGTTAGCATCCAGCACGCAACATTAACAAAAACATAAAAGCCTTCAAATAAAATCATTTACCTTTGAAGAACTTCTGATGTTTTCAATGAGGATACTCTCAGTTAGATAGCAGATGCTCAGTTTTTCCAAAAAGATTCTTTGTGTATTAGAAATAGCTCCGTTTTATACATCACATTTGGCTACCAAAAAAAATCCGAAAATTCAGTCCTCAAAACGCGAACTTTTTTCCAAATTAACTCCATAATATCGACTGAAAACACGGCAAACGTTGTTTAGAATCAATCATCAAGGTGTTTTTCACATATCTCTTCATTGATACATCGTTCTTGGACACATGGTTTCTCCCCTATATCAAATGGAAAAGTACTAGCAGCTGGCAATTGCGCACCGAATTCCACGCAGGACACCAGGCGGACACTTGGAAAATGTAGTCTCTTATGGTCAATCTTCCAATGACATGCCTACAAATACGTCACAATGCTGCTAAGACCTTGGGCGAACGACAGAAAGTGTAGGCTCATTCCTTGCGCAATCACAGCCATATAAGGAGACAATGGAAAACAGAGCTTCAGAAATTCTGCTAATTCCTGGTTGATGCATCATCTTGGTTTCGCCTGTAGAATGAGTTCTGGGGCACTTCCAGACAAAATCTTTGCAGATTCTGAAACTTCAGAGTGTTTTCTTTCCAAAACTGTCAAGAATATGCATAGTCGAGCATCTTTTCGTGACAAAATATCGCGCTTAAAACGGGAACGTTTTTTATCCAAAAATGAAATAGCGCCCCTAGAGATCTAACAGGTTAATGGTGGTAACTGCAGATCTTTGATCTTTACGAATTTTACATCTGATAACTGTTCTGAGGTATAGCAGAGTACTGTCAGTGGCAGTAATAATTGAAGTTGCTGTGACAGCATGACTATGTACTTGATAAGTGGTGAGAATGCTGTGTCCAGACGCAGATGCTTACTTCTGTAGTAATATTGCAACAGTGGCATCAATGTGCTTCGTGATGACAATTTCCTCCAAAGAATATGATAGAGTGTGTGCATCTCAGAGTGATGCCCAAGATGCACAAAGCTCATAGGAGGTGCAGGTGATGCCTCTGCCCTGTCCTCATGTGGGTTTGAGTGTTTGCGTTTGAGTATTGCATCAGATATTTCTGGGGGGGATAAGGGGAGGTTTCACCCTGAGCTTATTGCCCTGGCATGCTGCTCTGTCACACTGTTGTGAAACAGAGACTCTGAGTTACTGTACTGAACATCTGCAAATGGAAAAACCATGTCTTCTCCCCCACTTCCTGTTTGACCCTTTAGCTTACAGTGAATAACCTCAACATCACCAAACAGCTGCTCTTTCACAACTGCAGCTCTCTAAACTGATTCCACAGGCAAACTACCCAGGCGACATTGATATCCCCAGCATTAATGTCTGTTATCCAACCAAGCCCAATGATTGGTTGCTTCCAACTGTATTCACCCCCCCCCAACAGTTTGTCAAGCGTATAACTCCTGTGAGAGAGTCCATCTCAGTCAGCACAGAGGTAAATGAACCTGGGCCATGCTTTATGACAAACTCAACAGCCTGAACAGAACAGAATGCCTGAGTGTGATAAAGAAACCCATCGGTGAAAGCCAAACAGTGTTATCCTGTCTAGCATGTCAGTGGTTTAGCTGCAGTGTGCACAGCTGTAATCCTTCACTGGGCTTGCAGAGTGTGATCCCACTGCCAAGCTGTTATTGCAGTCATCTGAGGAAGCAATATTGTTTCATAGTCAATGGAAGTCAGTAGGCTATTACCAATGAGTTCATTTCCATGGAAACAAGATGATGATGAGAGTTCTCATTCAGGTTTAATGCAAATGGGTTAATTTATTTGATATGTTTACATTTATATCTAGGAATATACTGTATTTTTCATCTTCCCATTCCAACACAACGGAAATAACAACCATTACTGAACATTGATTTGTTTTTCATTATAAAATGTGAACACATTATCACTCCTCAGCTTTACCTCAGATATGACTGATTACAAATGATTGCAGTCTGTCTTAAGTGCAAAATGCCTCCATTGATAAATAATTATTTGCAGAACAATCTACTGCAAACCCTGTATAGGAACACGTCTGCACAGTCATCAACAGATCTATTGCAGTACGGTACATACCCTGAGTATTGACTTTACCTGACAACAGACACTGACTACATATTCTCATCTGTCAGCAGATCTATACGGCTATCTGAATGTGTGTGTGTACATGTGTGTGAAGAGACGCATCCTCCTCCTCTTCATCCTCCTCCTCCTCCTCTACACCCCTCTGGCGCTGTAGGATGCTGCTACGGGACTGTGAACAGGAGATGGGTTAAAGACTTGGGACAGTCTTGTAAAGGAAACTAAATATACCTGTCTGTACAAGGACAGTAATGACTGTTAACCTTATCAGTGTATGTTTCTCTCTTTCATTTATTATTGTGGGGGTCTATTTTTTTGTCTGTAATGCTAGCAGCAGATGCAATCTTACCTTCTTGGCTGATTCAGCAGTGTGTTTGAGGCTGGAGACCAGGGTGGGACTAGGCTGGTGGGCCATAGAGGAGGGCAGCAGGGTCTGGTTGTCCAGAGGGCCGTCAGACACCCTGATCCTCCCAGTGAACAGCTGTTGAGACCGGGGAGATGGTCAGCCCTGTAGCCCCATACCTGGAATTCTCACCTCTCAGTCATGCTGTCCAGGTTCTGGAAGGTGTGAGTGTGTCTAACCTCCAGGTCTTTGTCTATGTCCATGCTGTCCAGGTTCTGGAAGGTGTGTGTGTGTCTAACCTCCAGGTCTTTGTCTATGTCCATGCTGTCCAGGTTCTGGAAGGTGTGTGTGTGTCTAACCTCCAGGTGTTTGTCTATGTCCATGCTGTCCAGGTTCTGGAAGGTGTGTGGGTGTCTAACCTCCAGGTCTTTGTCTATGTCCATGCTGTCCAGGTTCTGGAAGGTGTGTGTGTGTCTAACCTCCGGGTCTTTGTCTATGTCCATGCTGTCCAGGTTCTGGAAGGTGTGTGTGTGTCTAACCTCCGGGTCTTTGTCTATGTCCATGCTGTCCAGGTTCTGGAAGGTGTGTGTGTGTCTAACCTCCGGGTCTTTGTCTATGTCCATGCTGTCCAGGTTCTGGAAGGTGTGTGTGTGTCTAACCTCCAGGTCTTTGTCTATGTCCATGCTGTCCAGGTTCTGGAAGGTGTGTATGTGTCTAACCTCCGGGTCTTTGTCTATGTCCATGCTGTCCAGGTTCTGGAAGGTGTGTGTGTGTCTAACCTCCGGGTCTTTGTCTATGTCCATGCTGTCCAGGTTCTGGAAGGTGTGTGTGTGTCTAACCTCCAGGTCTTTGTCTATGTCCATGCTGTCCAGGTTCTGGAAGGTGTGTGTGTGTCTAACCTCCAGGTCTTTGTCTATGTCCATGCTGTCCAGGTTCTGGAAGGTGTGTGTGTGTCTAACCTCCAGGTCTTTGTCTATGTCCATGCTGTCCAGGTTCTGGAAGGTGTGTGTGTAGACCTCAAGAGCCTTGGCATGGAACACCATCTCCACTGTGATGAAGTCTGTGAAGATCCTCTGGAAGACCTAGTATGACTGGAACACGTGCGAGTGAGTGAGTGTGTGTGTGTTCGTGTGTTTTCGTGTGTGTGTTTGTGTATGTTCTGGTTTATTTGTGTATATTTGTGTGTGTGTTCGTGTGTTCATGTGTGTGCGTGCGTGTGTCTGTGTTTGTATGTGTGCTCGTGTGTGTGTGTGTTGTGTTTATGTGTGTGTTGTGTTTATGTGTGTGTGTGTGTGTGTGTGTGTGTTGTGTTTATGTGTGTGTGTTGTGTTTATGTGTGTGTTGTGTTTATGTGTGTGTGTGTGTGTGTGTTGTGTTTATGTGTGTGTGTGTGTGTGTGTGTGTTGTGTTTATGTGTGTGTGTTGTGTTTATGTGTGTGTTGTGTTTATGTGTGTGTGTGTGTGTGTGTTGTGTTTATGTGTGTGTTGTGGTTGAAGACCAACCTTGATGTCCTCCAGTTTCTGTCTCTGGAAGTCACTGATGGTCTCCTCCAGTTGTCTAGTGCTGCGATGAGCGTTGTTGGTCGCCTTCTGAGCATTCTCCTCTGCCTGAAAACCAAACAGCAAAGGAATACTACAACTGTACTAGAAGCTTGAAAGAGATGTATTAAAAATGTAATGACAGCTACCAAAACCTCTGGTGGTCCACCACATTGCAAGATCTCATCAATGGTCAGATATCTGCTGAAGGTGTTGTTGATGTGACAGGGGGTTCCAGAGAAATCATGTTACCTGTGACTGAAAACATTGGATAAGGTATTGAAGCATGACTAGAACAGAACATCTACATTTCTAAAACCTCTCAGAGACCAGGTTAGCTGATCTGAACCTGTCACTCAAAGCACCACTCATAGAGTAAAAATGGCTGACAAACAATCGTTTGTCACAGGCAATACATCTTATTTTTCAATACTGTGTCTTGACATAAGGATTGTTGATGTAAATACTATAATCATGCTGGAATTCTGCCACTCTTGTAAAGTTACATGCAGATATTAATAGACTGGGAGAAAGGATACAATTATTTGTCTATCAGAGGGATTCTTCTGTTGGAGTCTCCAGTTTCTGCAGCTCTTTTAGCGCTCTGTCCCGATCAGCATTGAACCTCTTCAGATCCGCCTGTATGTCAGAGATATGTCCAGTCCATGAAGCTTCAAACACACTGTCTCAGAAGAGACTGCCTATTCATTCACTGCCATTGTTCTGCCATGAGAGGCTGTGAAGAGTGTGTGAAGTGACAATGAGACAGAGACAGAGAGTGAGAGAAAGAGACAAAGATAGTGTGTGTGTGTGTGTGTGTGTGTGTGTGTGTGTGTGTGTGTGTGTGTGTGTGTGTGTGTGTGTGTGTGTGCGTGTGTGCATGCGTGTGTGTGTGAGGGAGGAATCTGTATTTTGTCTGATAATTACTGTATGAAATCTACAGTGTGTTCGTTTCCATGTATGAAGACTTACTCTCTTGTTTTCAACAATATCACCGTAGGCTTTGAGGGGAGTGACGACTTTGATCTCCAGCCTCTCTATCTGTCAGGGGTAGACACAGTAAACAGACTTTCATCTTCAAAACAACAGTATTTCAAGGTGTGAGAAACAAATTGTTGTATTTTTGCTGGGTAAAAATGTCTCGAAACCAACACTGTCTTTGCCCACTATATACAGTACTGAGAAACTCCCATAATGGCTTTATTTACTGTTATGATGTTTCATTAACCCTTACACTAACCTAGTAGATGCACCATGGCCAACCACGTCCTCTACCACTAATACCAGCATCGGGGAAGCTACTCTAAAAATATACTTTACCAAGCTACCAATTACTTCACACTGGAGGAAGTTAAACTACACTAAAGCTACCCTTAACTTTTTATGGCTGCAGGGGCAGTATTGAGTAGCTTGGATGAAAAGGTGCCCATTGTAAACGGCCAGCTCCTCAGTCTCAGTTGCTAATATATGCATATTATTATTAGTATTGGATAGAAAACACTCTAAAGTTTCCAAAACTGTCAAAAGATTGTCTGTGAGTATAACAGAACTGATATTGCAGGCGAAACCCTGAGGAAAATCTAAACAGGAAGTGGCTTCTATTTTGAAAACTCCATGTTCCATAGCCTCCCTTTGCTGGATTTAAAGGGATATGAACCAGATTCCTTTTCCTATCGCTTCCTCAAGGTATCAACAGTCTTCAGGCATAGTTTCAGGCTTTTATTTTGAAAAATGAGCTAGAACAATAACATCGCGTCAAGTGGTCACATGAGTTTTGCTCACGCAACAGAGTTTGGACAGCCATTGTTTTCCCCTCTCCTACTGTGAAAGACATTTGCGGTTGATATATTATCGATTATTGATTTTAAAAACAACCTGAGGATTGATTATAAAAAACATTTGACATGTTTCTGTGGACATTATGGAGACTATTTGGAATTTTCGCCTGCGTTGTCGTGACCGCTCTTTCCTGTGGATTTCTGAACATAACGCGACAAACAAACGGAGGTATTTTGGATATAAAAATAATCTTTATGGAACAAACGGAACATTTGTTGTGTAACTGGGAGTCTCATGAGTGAAAACAACCGAAGATCATCAAAGGTAAACAATTAATTTGATTGCTTTTCTGATTTTCGTGACCTGATGCTAAGTGTACTTAATATTTTGTCGTGCGATCGATAAATTTACACAAACGCTTGGATTGCTTTCGCTGAAAAGCATAATTTCAAAATCTGACACGACAGGTGGATTAACAAAAGGCTAAACTGTGTTTTCCTATATTGCACTTGTGATTTCATGAACATAAATATTTATAGTAATATTTATTGAATGTAGCGCTATGCTATTCAGCGGTTGTTGATGACACTTATCCCGATATCGGGATTGCAGCCATAACAAGTTAAGAAAATTTAGTACGTTTCTTTGAAAAAGTAGTTCACTACATCCAAACTACTTTGTTATAAATTATCATATCTAAATCTGAAATGTCATAGATTACAAATTGCAATAAAAATCAAATCAATAACAGACCACTCTGGAGTCAGATTAACGGAATGTGTAATTAAGCCTATACACAAAAACTATTTTTTTTAAATAAAGGAAATTATTGCCTACTTTAGCCATATTTTATTTAATTTAGCAAAAAACGTAGTGTAATTCCAGTAGTTAGTTAGCTACACCACTAAATGGCAAAAAACAGTTATGAACTACTGAAAACCCTACCAAGAATTGAATTTAGTTCAACTACCACAAAGCTACTGCAAAATGAAGTTATATTACTAGTTGAACTAGCCTATATGTAGTTCACTACTCCCCAACAGCCCCTGACCTCTCACCCCTCACCTCAGGTTGGCGGTAGTCCTGCACCATGGCCATGTCTTCACCCAGGTTCTTCAGACAGGTACGGAGCTCTGGGTCGTCAGTATTCGAGAAGTCATTGAGCTGTCTGACCAGCATGTCAGCCTGGTCCCTCAGCTTGCCTGTCTTCCTGGTGTAAGAGGCCAGCAGGCTGCAGAACTGACCCAGGTGCTTCTCAGCATGGCTCACTGTCAGCTCCATGCTCTTTATCTGTCTGTCTCTGGACAAAAGATGAAGAGTTATTTTAATTTACTAGGCAAGTCAGTTAAGAACAAATTCTTATTTTCAATGACGGCCTAGGAACAGTGGGTTAACTGCCTGTTCAGGAGCAGAACGACAGATTTGTACCTTGTCAGCTCAGGGATTTGAACATGCAACCTACTGGTTACTAGTCCAACGCTCTAACCACTAGGCTACCCTGCCAGATTAGGAGTCACTTCACCTCACTGTTGAGCTGCGGTATTTGCCTTATTGCCAAGCTCTCGCCAGCCCCGGGTTACCAGCTAGTTGGTTGTTATAGAGACGACAACACGGAAGAGTGGGGTTTTGGGGTGGAAGTGATGGTTATGGCCACATGGTGGCAGCAGCGTATCATTAGCAACATAACCCCGACAGGAGCAGAGACAGGCTTTACAAGGCAGGCTTACAGAAGAATAAAACGTAACCCCATCCCTCAGGTCTATTAAAGAGCGTGGTAAAACTGATGTTTTAAAAACTCACTCTCACCCTTTCTTTCTCTCTTTCTCTCTCTGCTCTATCTCTGACTCACTCGCTCAGACGCTTCATCGCACGCATGCGCACGCACACATGGTGCTCTCAGAAGGGATTGTAGGTCCAGCCTGTTAACGAGTGGCTGTAAGAGAAGTGTTGAAGAGAGGCCAGCTCTCAACTCTCTCTGGGAAGAATGTGTTGGCATATACAAGGGGCGCCACTCAAATGGAACTTTAATTCATTTACACAAAAACGCAAACAATTCAAAAAACAGACCTCACTGCTGGCAGCTCACAGCTGTAAAGTGTAACACAGCCTCTTCCTACCTGAGAATAAACGTTTTATTGTATGCTGCACTTAATATAGTGTGTGTGTGGGCGTATGTGTCAGCCAGTGGAGGTGGGCTGTGAATAGGGCTTTGATGTAGCCTGCCAAGTTTCCCCTGTGGACAGCAGCTGTTATGATAAACACACTGTCTAGCAGCAACAGATCCTCCCAAGATGGTTCCACACCCCCTCCTCTTTCCCTGTCTCTCTATCTTTCTCCCTCTCCATCTCTCTGTCTCTCTTTGTCCTCCCCTCTCTCTCTGTCTTTCTCTCTCTCTCTCTCTCTCTCTTTCTCTCTCTCTCTCTCTCTCTCTCTGTCTCTCTTTGCCCCCCCCCCTCTCTTTCTCTCAACCTCTCCCCTCCTCTCCCCTCAGGCTGTAGTTAATGAAGGGAAATGAAAACAATGCCCCTGCCAGTCCAGTAGCAGAGCCATGCCAACCTGAGAGAGACAGACAGAAAGAGAATAGGGGTGAAAGAGATATAGTGTGAATTAAACTCACAGACAGACGGACGGACGGATGGACGGACGGACGGACGCACACCAAAGATAATTATCGGATGTCTCTATAAACACCACACAATAGCCACAGGGCTGATGGCTAATTGCGTCCCCCAGAGCAGGTCTGTAGGGCTGACAGAGGAAGGAAATCCACATGTCACCCAGAGGCAGAATCAAAGAACAGGGCAGACTCACTTTGCGACACACACTTGCTAACAAAAACACACAAACACACACACACACACATGCAAAACACACATAGACTGTGGGTTGGAGTTCCAGTCATATTCTTTGAAGCTTCCATTCATTCAGATCTGTATAGATCCTTATATTCTCATCATTAATTCCTATGTGGGAA
Source organism: Oncorhynchus mykiss (assembly GCF_057628025.1). NCBI lineage: Eukaryota > Metazoa > Chordata > Actinopteri > Salmoniformes > Salmonidae > Oncorhynchus > Oncorhynchus mykiss. Next base: position 21,520,729 of record NC_143047.1, on the reverse strand, counting down.
ATTACATCACCCCACTTCCTGTTCTGAGGAGCCAGTTTGTCTCATATTGATGTCACAGCCTAGGAGTGTGATTGAGGAGGTGAGACACAGACGAGGAAAACCAGCTAAAAGAGTTTTCCCCCAGGCTGTTACTAAAATCACAAGCTCTTGGTACGACAAGCCACAACCACAGGCAGCCTTTTTGACTGAGTCAGAAAACTATTTTATTGCTTTGGGAGTTGCTGTATGAATATGTTGAACGCTATGAGGCAGGAACACTATTACTGAATAATATGAGGCAAGGACAGACTCTGACTTAGGTTAACCTGTTGCCTAGTGAGAGGATGCCAACGTTAGTGGGGTCTACCTGTTGATGAAAGTCATTGGACTAATCATTGTGTGTATATCTGGGCATGACTCTAACTATACAGGGTTACCTCCTACACTATTAGAAAGAAAGATGCTATCTAGATTCTAAAAGGGTTCTTTGGCTGTCCACAACCCTTTGAATAACCCTTTTTGGTTCCAGGTAGAACCCTTTCTACAGAGGGTTCTACATGAAACTCAAATGGGTTCTACCTGGAACCAAAAAGGGTTCTCCTGTGGGGACAGCCAAATAACCCTTTTGAGTGTAGTCTGGCCCTGGCCTAGCTGACATAGAGGTGTACCTAGATCTTTTTTTATTTTCCTCTACTCTGGATGTGCTGGCCCACGGGCGCCAGTGTGTGTGTTCCACAGCCAGTTCAGTGGAAAGGTCTGGGATGTAACCCAGGACAGAGTCTCCCGTTGTGAGGGGTTTTTCTCTGTTCGCCAGCAAGGGCTGACCCCTCTCTCATACCTGTGATTAATGCCAGAGCACACACCTCAGAGGCAGTGTCAACAAACAGCCTGTGTGTGTGTGTGTGTGTGTGTGTGTGTGTGTGTGTGTGTGTGTGTGTGTGTGTGTGTGTGTGTGTGTCTGTGTCTGTGTGTCTGTGTGTGTGTGTGTGTGTGTGTGTGTGTGTGTGTGTGTGTGTGTGTGTGTGTGTGTGTGTGTGTGTGTCTGTGTGTGTGTGTGTGTTGTGACTGGATGGAGGAGGGTTGGTTCATTCAATAGAGAGATGCATTCAATGATTCCCTGTAGTGTAGAGTTATAAAGTTTGCAGTGTAGAGTTATACAGTTTACTGTGTAAAGTTATACAGTTTACAGTGTAGAGCTAGAAGGTTTACAGTGTAAAGTTATAAAGTTTACAGTGTAGAGTTATAAAGTTTACAGTGTAGAGTTATACAGTTTACAGTGTAGAGTTATAAAGTTTACAGTGTAGAGCTAGAAGGTTTACAGTGTAAAGTTATAAAGTTTACAGTGTAGAGTTATAAAGTTTACAGTGTAGAGTTATACAGTTTACTGTGTAAAGTTATACAGTTTACAGTGTAGAGTTAGAAGGTTTACAGTGTAAAGTTATAAAGTTTACAGTGTAGAGTTATACAGTTTACAGTGTAGAGTTAGAAGGTTTACAGTGTAGAGCTAGAAGGTTTACAGTGTAGAGTTATAACGTTTACAGTGTAGAGTTATACAGTTTACTGTGTAAAGTTATACAGTTTACTGTGTAAAGTTATACAGTTTACAGTGTAGAGCTAGAAGGTTTACAGTGTAGAGTTATAAAGTTTACAGTGTGAAGTTAGAAAGTTTACAGTGTAGAGTTAGAAGGTTTACAGTGTAGAGTTATAAAGTTTACAGTGTAGAGTTAGAAGGTTTACAATGGGGATATATAAGAGTATAAATGTCTCCTAGGTGGTAGGAGAGAGACATACTGTAACTGTGTGGGACATTACATTAGCCCACCTTTGCCCCTTCCCTTCCACCTTTGCCCCTGTCCCACTGCCCCTCCCTCCCCACTGCCCCGTCCCTCCCCAATTTGCCCCCTCCCTCCCACTGCCCCTCCCTCCCCACTGACCCTTCCCTGTCCAATTTTCCCCCTCCCTACAACTGCCCCTCCCTCCTCACTGCCACTTCCCTCCCCAATTTGCCCCCTCCCTCCCCAATTTTCCCCCTCCCTCCCCAATTTGCCCCTTCCCTCCCCCACCCTTGTCCCCTCAGTCATCAGTCATTGAGCAGATCCATCAGTCTGACTGTGTCCTCACTAGTGGAGCCAGTAGTGTAGTAAAGAACTGATCGTTGTGATGAATGGGAGAGAGAACGCTATGTGACACTTATTTTCCTTTCAACCAAAATATGAAACCTGGATGGGATGAGGGGTGGGTGGGGGTGAGAGGGGGATGTTAGGGGTGTGGACAGGGGGGTCTGGTGATCGATGGCTGGGACTCTGAGTTGACCCTCACACTGCCCTTCCAAGGACAAGGACACACATACCTCCTAGTGAGAAACAGTAGGAATAAAGGAAGAGTAAAGGAAGCCTTCTTATGACAGGTATTGTGTTGTAATGTGTGTGTGTGTGTGTGTGTGTGTGTGTGTGTGTGTGTGTGTGTGTGTGTGTGTGTGTGTGTGTGTGTGTGTGTGTGTGTGTGTGTGTGTGTGTGCGCACTTTCATGTGTGTGTCAGTGCGCTCGTGTGTATGTACATGTGTATGCCTGTTGCTGTGTAAATATAACAGAGAGCTGGGTTTGGGCCAGTATGCGTGAGAATCCAGGTACAGACATAACTCACCATGTCAGTGTTGTGTAGTAAAAACAGCAGAAAAGCTGAAGAATTTACGCTGGTCTGAGATCAGTAAAAGTATAAACCGCATTAGTGTCTTGAGTTAGTGCTGAACAATAGGAGTGTGGACCAGAATGGAGTCTGGTCTGGGTGAAAACGTAACAGTTTATGACAGGCCTGACCACAACTGACCTATTATGTTACCAGAGACTGAGAAAAACAGGCAGAAAGAGAGAAAGAGAGAAAACTAGAAGGAAAGATAGAGGAGAGAGACAGAGTACTAGTTTTGTGTTTTTTCTTGTGTGCAGGAGTGTGTGCACATTAATGTGTGTATCAGGGTACAGTACATCTCTGAGTGTTTCTGTGTCTGTGAGACATCTTGATATGACAATGTGTAGAATAAATGTGTGTTAGATAGATAGAGAAGGAGGTAGATCTGTCTATGACCGCACATTCTCAGAGAAGGTGACGGAGGGTTCAGAAGTAACCATGGCCACCAGTGTAAACAAAAAGAACAACAGACAAACAAACAACCATAAAAACAAGAACATCCAAACCTAACTCCTCATTAACACTTCGTTAGTGGCTGAGATACGGGAAAGATTGGAGAGGAAA
>NC_143047.1:21505000-21510000 GCF_057628025.1 Oncorhynchus mykiss | reverse complement strand
TATGACCATATTAGAGATACATATTTCCCTCAGATTACACAGATCCACAAAGAATTCGAAAACAAATCCAAATTTGAAAAACTCCCATATCTACTGGGTGAAATTCCACAGTGTGCCATCACAGCAGCAAGATTTGTGACCTGTTGCCACGAGAAAAGGGCAACCAGTGAAGAACACACACCATTGTAAATACAACCCATATTTATGCGTATTTATTTTATCTTGTGTCCTTTAACCATTTGTATATTGTTAAAACACTGTATATATATATATATAATATGACATTTGTAATGTCTTTACTGTTTTGAAACCTCTGTATGTGTAATGTCTACTGTTAATTTTTGTTGTTTTTCACTTTATATATTCACTTTGTATGTTGTCTACCTCACTTGCTTTGGCAATGTTAACACATGTTTCCCATGCCAATAAAGCCCTTGAATTGAATTGAATTGAATTGAGAGAGAGGGGAGGCAGAGAGAGAGAGACGGAGAGAGAGAGACATGGAGAGAGAGACATGTAGAGAGAGAGAGGCATGGAGAGATAGAGAGAGAGAGAGAAAGAGAGAGAGAGACACATGGAGGCACTGTATATATATATATATAATATGACATTTGCAATGTCTTTACTGTTTTGAAACCTCTGTATGTGTAATGTTTACTGTTAATTTTTGTTGTTTTTCACTTTATATATTCACTTTGTATGTTGTCTACCTCACTTGCTTTGGCAATGTTAACACATGTTTCCCATGCCAATAAAGCCCTTGAATTGAATTGAATTGATACATGGAGAGAGAGACATAGAGAGAGAGAGAGAGAGATGGAGAGAGAGAGAGAGAGAGAGAGAGAGAGAGAGAGAGAGAGAGAGCCATGGAAGCAGAGAGAGAAAGGGAGGCAGAGAGAGAGAGAGAGAGACATGGAGGCAGAGAGAGAGAGAGGGAGGCAGAGAGAGAGAGAGAGACATGGAGAGGGAGAGAGACATAGAGAGAGAGAGACATGGAGAGAGAGAGAGAGAGAGAGAGAGAGAGAGAGCGGGGGGGTTTAAACCAGGACCCTGACCTATGGCCCACAGTCAGAGGAAGAGCGGGATTGTGAAATAGGTCGTTTCGGAGGAGTGCAGAGGAACAGGGGGAGGGAAGGATGAGAGCGGTGCTGCTCTCTAGAGAAACCTACTGCTGTTAGTTTTATCTCTCTGCTCTGTAAGCTTGCTTTTATAGGCTCAGCCAGTGGCACTGGCCAGGCCTGGGGAAAGGGGAGGAGGAAGGAGAGAGAGGGAGTAAGGAATGAAAGATGCATAGTCTTTTTTATATCATGAATTCATTTGGCCTGCTCAGCAGTGTGTCGAATAATATTTACAACAATATCTAACTACTGTTAGAGTGGGACATAACTCAGTTCCCTCATATCCAGAAGGCTGTAAACTGCTTCCTAACTGTGTCTTCTTAGCCAGCTCCTGGGACTGCATGGTGCACATTATAGTTTAATGACCTTGGCAGCGGGAGGCCGGGAGCTGTAGCGTAGCAAGCTAGCACTAAGAGGCTGAATCTAACTCAGGCTCTGACCCAGTCACTCTGTCTCTGGATCTCTCTCTCTGGATCTCCCAAAGATGTTTGGAGAAGGGGAGGGGGGGGGGGGGGGGGGTAAGAGGAGAGAAGATGAGAGGAGGGGAGGGGGGGTAAGAGGAGAGAAGATGAGAGGAGGGGAGGGGGGATAAGAGGAGATAAGATGAGAGGAGGGGAGGGGGGATAAGAGGAGATAAGATGAAAGGAGGGGAGGGGGATAAGAGGTGATAAGATGAGAGGAGGGAGGATAAGAGCAGAGAAGATGAGAGGAGGGGAGGGGGGATAAGAGCAGAGAAGATGAGAGGAGAGAGGAGGGGATAAGAGGAGAGAAGATGAGAGGAGAGAGGAGGAGAGGGGGGATAAGAGGAGAGAAGATGAGAGGAGAGAGGAGTAGAGGGGGGATACGAGCAGAGAAGATGAGAGGAGAGAGGAGGGGAGGGGGATAAGAGCAGAGGAGAGGAGTGGAGGGGGATTAGAGCAGAGAAGATGAGAGGAGGGGAGGGGGATAAGAGCAGAGAAGATGAGGGGATGGGGGATAAGAGCAGAGAAGATGAGAGGAGGGTAGGGGGGATAAGAGCAGAGAAGATGAGAGGGGAGAGGAGGGGAGGGGGATAAGAGCAGAGAAGATGAGAGGAGGGGATGGGGATAAGAGCAGAGAAGATGAGAGGAGGGGAGGGGGGATAAGAGGAGAGAAGATGAGAGGAGAGAGGAGGGGAGGGGGGATACGAGCAGAGAAGATGAGAGGAGGGGTGGGGCGATAAGAGGAGAGAAGATGAGAGGAGAGAGGAGGGGAGGGGGGATACGAGCAGAGAAGATGAGACGAGGGGTGGGGGGATAAAAGGAGAGAAGATGAGAGGAGAGGAGAGGAGAGAGGAGGAGAGGGGGGTTAAGAGGAGAGAAGATGAGAGGAGAGGAGGGGAGGTAGAGGCCAGCTCTCACAGTCACATGTCAGAATTAGACGTTCATCCATGTTTCTCAAACGTCAAATTTCGAAGTGTTTTAGGTTGAGTTTAAGCATTAACTCCATAGTTCTAAGGTTAGGTGGTTAGAGCTCTAGGGGCGCTATTTCATTTTTGGATAAAAAACGTTCCCGTTTTAAGCGCGATATTTTGTCACGAAAAGATGCTCGACTATGCATATTCTTGACAGTTTTGGAAAGAAAACACTCTGAAGTTTCAGAATCTGCAAAGATTTTGTCTGTAAGTGCCCCAGAACTCATTCTACAGGCGAAACCAAGATGATGCATCACCCAGGAATTAGCAGAATTTCTGAAGCTCTGTTTTCCATTCTCTCCTTATATGGCTGTGATTGCGCAACGAATGAGCCTACACTTTCTGTCGTTCGCCCAAGGTCTTAGCAGCATTGTGACGTATTTGTAGGCATATCATTGGAAGATTGACCATAAGAGACTACATTTTCCAAGTGTCCGCCTGGTGTCCTGCGTCGAATTCGGTGCGCAATTGCCAGCTGCTTCTACTTTACCATTTGATTCAGGGGAGAAAGCATGTGTCCAAGAACGATGTATCAATGAAGAGATATGTGAAAAACACCTTGATGATTGATTCTAAACAACGTTTGCCATGTTTTCAGTCGATATTATGGAGTTAATTTGGAAAAAAGTTTGCGTTTTGAGGACTGAATTTTCAGATTTTTTTTGGTAGCCAAATGTGATGTATAAAAGGAGCTATTTCTAATACACAAGGAATCTTTTTGGAAAAACTGAGCATCTGCTATCTAACTGAGAGTATCCTCATTGAAAACATCAGAAGTTCTTCAAAGGTAAATGATTTTATTTGAAGGCTTTTATGTTTTTGTTAATGTTGCGTGCTGGATGCTAACGCTAATGCTAACGCTAAATGCTAACGCGAAATGCTAACGCTAGCTAGCTACTTTTACACAAATGATTGTTTTCCTATGGTTGAGAAGCATATTTTGAAAATCTGAGATGACAGTGTTGTTTACAAAAGGCTAAGCTTGAGAGATGGCAGGTTTTTCCTAAACAAATAATCTTTCAGGAAAAACTGAACATTTGCTATCTGAGAGTCTCCTCATTGAAAACATCTGAAGTTCTTCAAAGGTAAATGATTTTATTTGAATGCTTTTCTGTTTTTTTGTGTAAATGTTGCCAGCTGAATGCTAATGCTAAATGCTACGTTAGCCATCAATACTGTTACACAAATGCTTGTTTTGCAATGGTTGAGAAGCATATTTTGAAAATCTGAGATGACAGTGTTGTTAACAAAAGGCTAAGCTTGAGAGCTAGCATATTTATTTCATTTCATTTGCGATTTTCATGAATAGTTAACGTTGCGTTATGGTAATGAGCTTGAGTCTGTATTCACGATCCCGGATCCGGGATGGGGAGATCAGAAAGGTTAACTCTGAGTGATTAAGGTAAGGGTTAAGGTTTGGGATAGGCTTAAAACAAAACATATCAAAAACAACTTTATGTCGCTGGATTTGAACTTTGGAATCAGAGGCAGATGCTAACGTCCATCCACCATCCCTGTCCACAGCATCGTTGCATAACTGAAACCTACTTGAAGGTAACAGTACTCACTGTTGCCCCTGGTGGCCGGTTTCAACATCACCTCCCAACGTCCTCAGACATGGATGGATGTCGAATACGGACTTGTATCACGGGTGACCTGGCTGGAAGACGAGGCTGAAGATGAGACAGGGACAGAGGCTGAAGATGAGACAGGGACAGGGGCTGAAGATGAGACAGGGACAGAGGCTGAAGATGAGACAGGGACAGAGGCTGAAGATGAGACAGGGACAGAGGCTGAAGATGATACAGGGACAGGGACAGAGGCTGAAGATGGGACAGGGACAGAGGCTGAAGATGAGACAGGGACAGGGGCTGAAGATGAGACAGGGACAGGGACAGAGGCTGAAGATGAGACAGGGACAGGGACAGAGGCTGAAGATGAGACAGGGACAGGGGCTGAAGATGAGACAGGGACAGGGGTTGAAGATGAGACAGGGACAGAGGCTGAAGATGAGACAGGGACAGGGGCTGAAGATGAGACAGGGACAGAGGCTGAAGATGAGACAGGGACAGAGGCTGAAGATGAGACAGGGACAGAGGCTGAAGATGAGACAGGGACAGAGGCTGACGATGAGACAGGGAGAGAGGCTGAAGATGAGACAGGGACAGAGGCTGAAGATGAGACAGGGACAGGGGCTGAAGATGAGACAGGGACAGAGGCTGAAGATGAGACAGGGACAGAGGCTGAAGATGAGACAGGGACAGGGGCTGAAGATGAGACAGGGACAGGGACAGAGGCTGAAGATGAGACAGGGACAGGGGCTGAAGATGAGACAGGGACAGGGGCTGAAGATGAGACATTGACAGAGGCTGAAGATGAGACAGGGACAGGGGCTGAAGATGAGATAGGGACAGGGACAGAGGCTGAAGATGAGACAGGGACAGAGGCTG
>NC_143047.1:21407500-21500000 GCF_057628025.1 Oncorhynchus mykiss | reverse complement strand
CCCGGAATGGTGGGCTGGGTAATGCTTGTGCAAATGACCCGCTAACACACACGCACATGCGCGTGCACACACACACACACACACACACACACACACACACGCACACACACACACACACACACACGCACGCACGCACACACGCACACACGCACGCACGCACGCACGTGTACGCACGCACACACACACACACACACACACACACACACACACACACACACACACACAGGGCTAGGCTTCTCAGGGGTTTAGGGGTTAGAGGTCAAACACAGCTGTAGAGATGGGGGATCGAGAGAAGCAACCTCACACACTTGCATCACTGCACTGATATCACCACTATGTACTACCAATACCATACTAGCTTTCCCATGGCCTATGCTGTTCATTTGACAGATTTGTACAAGTTCTGTTTTTATGCAATGCATTGATACAATTTGTTCATGGACGGTCTAAAACACTGTGGTCTTTGTTTAATAGTAATGACCTGTTCTGGAACACCCTCTCTCTAGTTATCCCAGTCAGCAATTCTGCAGTATAACAGTGATGTAGGCTCAGGACACTTATACAAGGCTGCTAGATCTCTCTCTGTTCTCCCAAACTGGCAATGCATCAGCTGGAGTTTGAATATGTGTGATTTTTATTCTACGGAACACATTCCTCCACACAACCTTTCACCCCTGCTGGGAGTCAAGAGATCCTGGAAAAATTAACAAATCAATAAATGATTAGAAGAACGTCTGGCCTCCTCAGCCAACAGGTTTCTCTCTGATTTTCTCTCTCTCTCTCTCTCTCTCTCTCTCTCTCTCTCTCTCTCTCTCTCTCTCTCTCTCTCTCTCTCTCTCTGCAAAATTATTCAGCCCCTTTACTTTCAGTGCAGCAAACTCTCTCCAGAAGTTCAGTGAGGATCTCTGAATGATCCAATGTTGACCTAAATGACTAATGATGATAAATACAATCCACCTGTGTGTAATCAAGTCTCCGTATAAATGCACCTGCACTGTGATAGTCTCAGAGGTCCGTCAAAAGCGCAGAGAGCATCATGAAGAACAAGGAACACACCAGGCAGGTCCGAGATACTGTTGTGAAGAAGTTTAAAGCCGGATTTGGATACAAAAAGATTTCTCAAGCTTTAAACATCCCAAGGAGCACTGTGCAAGCGATAATATTGAAATGGAAGGAGTATCAGACCACTGCAAATCTACCAAGACCTGGCCGTCCCTCTAAACTTTCAGCTCATACAAGGAGAAGACTGATCAGAGATGCAGCCAAGAGGCCCATGATCACTCTGGATGAACTGCAGAGATCTACAGCTGAGGTGGGAGACTCTGTCCATAGGACAACAATCAGTTGTATATTGCACAAATCTGGCCTTTATGGAAGAGTGGCAAGAAGAAAGCCATTTCTTAAAGATATCCATAAAAAGTGTTGTTTAAAGTTTGCCACAAGCCACCTGGGAGACACACCAAACATGTGGAAGAAGGTGCTCTGGTCAGATGAAACCAAAATTGAACTTTTTGGCAACAATGCAAAACGTTATGTTTGGCGTAAAAGCAACACAGCTGAACACACCATCCCCACTGTCAAACATGGTGGTGGCAGCATCATGGTTTGGGCCTGCTTTTCTTCAGCAGGGACAGGGAAGATGGTTAAAATTGATGGGAAGATGGATGGAGCCAAATACAGGACCATTCTGGAAGAAAACCTGATGGAGTCTGCAAAAGACCTGAGAATGGGACGGAGATTTGTCTTCCAACAAGACAATGATCCAAAACATAAAGCAAAATCTGCAATGGAATGGTTCAAAAATAAACATATCCAGGTGTTAGAATGGCCTAGTCAAAGTCCAGACCTGAATCCAATCGAGAATCTGTGGAAAGAACTGAAAACTGCTGTTCACAAATGCTCTCCATCCAACCTCACTGAGCTCGAGCTGTTTTGCAAGGAGGAATGGGAAAAAATGTCAGTCTCTCGATGTGCAAAACTGATAGAGACATACCCCAAGCGACTTACAGCTGTAATCGCAGCAAAAGGTGGCGCTACAAAGTATTAACTTAAGGGGGCTGAATAATTTTGCACGCCCAATTTTTCAGTTTTTGATTTGTTAAAAAAGTTTGAAATATCCAATAAATGTCGTTCCACTTCATGATTGTGTGCCACTTGTTGTTGATTCTTCACAAAAAAATACAGTTTTATATAGTACATGCTAAGACAGTTCACTGTCTTCTAGAGCTGTGTACGTACATACTAAGACATGTCACTCTCTTCGAGAGCTGTGCATGTACATGCTAAGACAGTTCACTCTCTTCGAGAGCTGTGTATGTATATGCTAAGACAGTTCACTCTCTTCTAGAGCTGTGTATGTACATACTAAGACAGTTCACTCTCTTCTAGAGCTGTGTATGTACATACTAAGACAGTTCACTCTCTTCTAGAGCTGTGTATGTATATACTAAGACAGTTCACTATCTTCTAGAGCTGTGTACGTACATACTAAGACAGTTCACTCTCTTCTAGAGCTGTGAATGTACATAATAAGACAGTTAACTCTCTTCTAGAGCTGTGTACGTACATACAAAGACAGTTCACTCTCTTCTAGAGCTGTGTATGTACATACTAAGACAGTTCACTCTCTTCTAGAGCTGTGTACGTACATACTAAGACAGTTCACTCTCGACTAGAGCTGTGTACGTACATACTAAGACAGTTCACTCTCTTCTAGAGCTGTGCATGTACATACTAAGACAGTTCACTCTCTTCTAGAGCTGTGTATGTACATACTAAGACAGTTCACTCTCTTCTAGAGCTGTGTACGTACATACTAAGACAGTTCACACAGTATCACCCTCTTCTAGAGCTGTGTACATACATACTACGACAGTTCACACAGTATCACTCTCTTCTAGAGCTGTGTACGTACATACTAAGACAGTTCACTTTCTTCTAGAGCTGTGTATGTAGATACTAAGACAGTTCACACATTATCACTCTATTCTAGAGCTGTGTACGTACATACTAAGACAGGTCACTCTCTTCTAGAGCTGTGTACGTACATACTAAGACAGTTCACTCTCTTCTAGAGCTGTGTACGTACATACTAAGACAGTTCACACAGTATCACTCTCTTCTAGAGCTGTGTACATACATACTAAGACAGTTCACTCTCTTCTAGAGCTGTGTATGTACATACTAAGACAGGTCACTCTCTTCGAGAGCTGTGTACGTACATACTAAGACAGTTCACTCTCTTCTAGAGCTGTGAATGTACCTACTAAGACAGTTCACTATCTTCTAGAGCTGTGTACGTACATACTAAGACAGTTCACTCTCTTCTAGAGCTGTGAATGTACATAATAAGACAGTTAACTCTCTGCTAGAGCTGTGTACGTACATACTAAGACAGTTCACTCTCTTCTAGAGCTGTGTACGTACATAGTAAGACAGTTCACACAGTATCACTCTCTTCTAGAGCTGTGTACGTACATACTAAGACAGTTCACACAGTATCACATCTCTTCTAGAGCTGTGTATGTACATACTAAGACAGTTCACTCTCTTCTAGAGCTGTGAATGAACATACTAAGACAGTTCACTTTCTTCTAGAGCTGTGTATGTACATACTAAGACAGTTCACTCTCTTCTAGAGCTGTGTATGTACATACTAAGACAGTTCACTCCCTTCTAGAGCTGTGTATGTACATAATAAGACAGTTAACTCTCTTCTAGAGCTGTGTACGTACATACTAAGACATGTCACTCTCTTCTAGAGCTGTGCAGGTACATACTAAGACAGTTCACTCTCTTCTAGAGCTGTGTATGTACATACTAAGACAGTTCACTCTCTTCTAGAGCTGTGTATGTACATACTAAGACAGTTCACTCTCTTCTAGAGCTGTGTATGTACATACTAAGACAGTTCTCTCTCTTCTAGAGCTGTGTACGTACATACTAAGACAGTTCACTCTCGTCTAGAGCTGTGTATGTACATACTAAGACAGTTTACTCTCTTCTAGAGCTGTGAATGTACATACAAAGACAGTTCACTCTCTTCTAGAGCTGTGTATGTACATACTAAGACAGTTCACTCTCTTCTAGAGCTGTGTATGTACATACTAAGACAGTTCACACAGTATCACTCTCTTCTAGAGCTGTGTACGTACATACTAAGACAGTTCACTTTCTTCTAGAGCTGTGTATGTACATACTAAGACAGTTCTCTCTCTTCTAGAGCTGTGTACGTACATACTAAGACAGTTCACTCTCGTCTAGAGCTGTGTATGTACATACTAAGACAGTTTACTCTCTTCTAGAGCTGTGAATGTACATACAAAGACAGTTCACTCTCTTCTAGAGCTGTGTATGTTCATACTAAGACAGTTCACTCTCTTCTAGAGCTGTGTATGTACATACTAAGACAGTTCACTCTCTTCTAGAGCTGTGCATGTACATACTAAGACAGTTCACTCTCTTCTAGAGCTGTGTACGTACATACTAAGACAGTTCACTCTCTTCTAGAGCTGTGTACGTACATACTAAGACAGTTCACTCTCTTCTAGAGATGTGTATGTACATACTAAGACAGTTCACACAGTATCACTCTCTTCTAGAGCTGTGTACGTACATACTAAGACAGTTCACTCTCTTCTAGAGCTGTGTACGTACATACTAAGACAGTTCACACAGTATCACTCTCTTCTAGAGCTGTGTACGTACATACTAAGAGAGTTCACACAGTATCACCCTCTTCTAGAGCTGTGTACGTACATACTAAGAGAGTTCACACAGTATCACTCTCTTCTAGAGCTGTGCATGTACATACTAAGACAGTTCACTATCTTCTAGAGCTGTGTATCTACATACTAAGACAGTTCACTCTCTTCTAGAGCTGTGTATGTACATACTAAGACAGTTCACTCTCTTCTAGAGCTGTGTACGTACATACTAAGACAGTTCACTCTCTTCTAGAGCTGTGTATGTACATACTAAGACAGTTCACTCTCTTCTAGAGCTGTGTATGTACATACTAAGACAGTTCACTCTCCTCTAGAGCTGTGTATGTACATACTAAGACAGGTCACTCCTCTCTCAACCCCAATGCTGACTGCCCATCTGGGATGTAACCTTTGACCTAATGGTTGGTGTACTTCCTGTGTCACCTTCCTGCACTGGCACGTACAGCCTAACTTCCTGCCTGACAGGATGTGGAGGTGGCAGCAGGGCAGGCACTCAGTCACACACACACACACACACACACACACACACACACACACACACACACACACACACACACACACACACACACACACACACACAGTCACACACTGGATGGAATGGAAAACAGAGGGCTATGGAGAAAACACTCTCTCTAACATTATCTCTCTATCTCTCCTCCTCACTCTCTCTCCCTCACTATTTTTGGATACATTTTTCATACCTTTCTCTTTATATATCCTTTCTGCTTCTTCACTCTTGTCATTTCTCCCTCCTGTATATTTCTGTCTCTGTTTCCTTCTCTTACTCCTACTGATCATCTCTCTTTCTTTTAAGTGTCATCTCAGTCTCCTCCCTCTCTCTTCTTAGTAAATGGAAGATGTGCCTGTTTGAATCGCTCCCATTGTTTTATTTGATCTCTTACTGGTTTCCCGGCCACAGTCACAATGGAATGTTTTAAATTAAACATCTGGCCGAAAGTAGACGTCTCTCTTCTTTTAGCTCTCTCTCTCTGACCCCCCCCCCCCCACTCTCTCTCTCTCTCTTTCTGACTCCACCCCCCCTCTCTCTCTCTGACCCACCCCCCCCCCTCTCTCTCTCTCTCTCTGACTTCACCCCCCTCTCTCTCCCCCTTCTCTCTCTCTCTCCCTCTCTCTCTTTCTAACCCCCCCCTCTCTCTCTCTCTCTCTCTCTCTGACTCCACCCCCCCTCTCTCGCTCTCTGACTCCCCCCTCTCTCTTTCTCTCTCTCTCTCTCTCTCTCTCTCTCTCTCTCTCTCTGACTCCACCCCCCCTCTCTCTCTCTGACTCCACCCCCCCTCCCCCCCCTCTCTCTCTCTCTGACCCCCCCCCCCTCTCTCTCTGACTCCACCCCCCCTCTCTCCCCCCCCCCCCTCTCTCTCTCTCTGACCCCCCCCCCCCCCTCCCTCTCTCTCTGTTACAGATGGGATACAGAAGTAGTTCACTAGACAGTGTCACCAGACCACAGTGGCATCCCTCCACCCCACACCTGCCCCCTAACCCTCATAAAGGTATTTTATAGCCTCACACAGAAGATGGGCTCTATATACACATAACTGTACATTTCACCAGTGGTGGAAAAGGTACCCAATTATCATACTAGAGTAAAAGTAAAGATACCTTAATAGAAAATGTGAAAGTCACCCAGGAAAACATTACTTGAGTAAAAGTCTAAAAGTATTTGGTTTTAAATATAGTTAAGTATCAAAAGTAAATGTAATTGCTAAAATATACATCAGTATCAAAAGTAAAAGTTTAAATCATTTTACATTCCTTATATTAATTAAGCAAAGCAGACGGCACAATTTTCTTGTTTTCTTTATTTACGGATAACCAGGGGCACACACCAACATACAAATAATTTGTGTTTAGTGAGTCCCCCAGATCAGAGGCAGTAGGAATGAGCAGGGATGTTCTGTTGATAAGTGTGTGAATTGGACCATGTTCCAGTCCTGCTAAGCATTCAAAATGTAACAAGTACTTTTGGGTGTCAGGGAAATGTATGGAGTAAAAGGTACATTATTTTCTTTAGGAATGTAATGAAGTAGAAGTAAAAGTAATTAAAAATATAAATAGTAAAGTAAAGTACAGATACCCCAGATAACTATATAAGTAGTACTTTAAAGTACTTTTACTGTTGTACTTCACACCATTGCATTTCACCTATACACAATAAATGAGAGATTACTGTTCTTCAAGGGAGGATGGAAGCATGAGTTTAAAAGTATATACAGTAGAGACACAGTTATCATCAATAGTCCTAATAGACATACTATACAGCCAGATGCTATGCAGTGACAGTTATGCTATATCCCAAGCCAAGCCTGCGGAGCTGAAATCCTATCTGTCTTCATACATACTGTATTATGTCTAGCTGTAGAACCCAGGACCTGAGAGTGGCCACCAGGCGTCCATGTTGGCTCAGGCAGAGGGGATTGAAGGTGTTTATGTCTTCCCCATGTCCCCTCCTGGCTCTGAACACATACAGGTTGTGCCTGGAACACAGCTCCCATCAGCCCCCATCACACAGGCCTGTTTCCATAGCACCTGTGGCTCCCAACCCGTGGTTCTGGGTCAGGGACGCCTGCTATACCACACAGGAGAGATGAGAGGGAGAGTATGCATGAACGCACGCACACACACTTGAACACTGTGCATTTTTCTCAAACAATTACATTTCCACTGGGAACAGAATATAGGACTTAGTGCTTTTAGAAACATGTCTCTCCATATATCGTCCCATTCCTTGTCAGTATCATGCCCTTACAGTGATTAAAGTCACAGGTCATCAACACCATGGTGGAAATCTCGGACTTCATGCCATTAAAACTGTAGCTGCCATCATTGTGCCCATCTTCTCTCCACTGCTTTGGTCTCATGTTCCCTTTGTTTCTTTCTCTCCTCTGAACCCATGTGACCATCATCTCTCTCTCTCTCTCTCTCTCTCTCTGTCTCTCTCTCTCTCTCTCTCTCTCTCTCTCTCTCTCTCTCTCTCTCTCTCTCTCTGTCTCTCTCTGTCTCTCTCTCTCTCTCTCTCTCTCTCTCTCTCTCTCTCTCTGTCTCTCTCTCTCTCTCTGTCTCTCTCTCTCTCTCTCTCTGTCTCTCTCTCTCTCTCTCTCTCTCTCTCTCTCTCTGTCTCTCTCTCGCTCTCTCTCTCTCTCTCTCTCTCTGTCTCTCTCTCTCTCTCTCTCTCTCTCTCTCTCTCTCTGTCTCTCTCTCTGTCTCTCTCTCTCTCTCTCTGTCTCTCTCTCTCTCTCTCTCTCTCTCTCTCTCTCTGTCTCTCTCTCGCTCTCTGTCTCTCTCTCTCTCTCTCTCTCTCTCTGTCTCTCTCTCTGTCTCTCTCTCTCTCTCTCTCTCTCTCTCTCTCTCCCTCCCTCTCAGACTGACACATCCAGTTCCCATGAGTCTGTCTGGTGAAGCAGGGAGTCTTGGGGGGGAATAGAAGAGTAATGCCTCCATACAGACCCAGAAACAGTGTACAGCATACACACATACGGTATAAAATAGCACACTTCATACTGTACCCACACATCTCCATCTGGATATGACTCTCACACCCATATGCACTATAAAATGACCAATTAGATGTACTCACAAGTGTGGTACATACACAGCCCTCAATGTACAGGAATACACATGTCCAGATGTGATGTGTGTCCTGTTTAAGTCTTCTGCTTTGTGAATGAAGAAGAGAGCATTTTTTACCTGAATGTCCAGTTGGTAAATCTCGTCCAGTTAAATACAGTAAATCAACTACAGTCAGTCCTACAGTATTCACTGGTCTGGTTTTATCTGCTATGTAAATCTCACTGAGCCCTCACTGAGGTCTCGTTAAATCACAGAATACTCAGACCTGGCCAGGAAAAATCTTTCGCTTTCAGCGCACGCACACACACACACGCACGCACGCACGCACACACACACACACACACACACACACACACACACACACACACACACACACACACACACACACACACACACACACACACACAGGGAAGCAGACATAGAACAAGATATGTCTTTAATACCTCTGAGCTGCAGAGACAGGCAGGGCATTGTGTGTGTGCTGTCGGCAGCGAGCGTGATCAGACCCTGGCCAGGTAACATCCACACTGACCCAGACAGTGCTGACGGGATGCTAGGCGTCAGTGTATGTGTGTGTCTATCTATAGGAATGGATCGACATGTGTGGAGATTTATGCCGCTGTGTGATAGGGGGTCAGAGTTTGTGTGTGTGTGTGTGTGTGTGTGTGTGTGTGTGTGTGTGTGTGTGTGTGTGTGTGTGTGTGTGTGTGTGTGTGTGTGTGTGTGTGTGTGTGTGTGTGTGTGCGTGTGCGTGCGTGTGTGTGTGTGTGTTGTGTGTGCCAGATGGAGAGAGACATTTAGGATAGGGTGAGAGTATTCAAGATTCTGCAGACATATTCAAAGCGGACACGTAATACAAACATACACAGACACAGACACACACGTCCAACCTCCCTTTGTCCTGTTCCTGCTCCTGTCATCACCTCCCCCTCACACAGCTCTCACTGGACGGACGTGTTCAACAGAAGGATTTTATTCAAACCTGCATCTCCCCTCATCCCCTTATCGCCCAGTTCCCTCTACCCTCCTTGCCCCTCTCTGCCCTCCTGCCCACCACACCCTGCTTGACAGTGTGGCTAGAGAGTAGACTAAAGTACACCCAGGAGACCTGAACAGAGAGACCTCGTTTCACAGATCACTTTCAATCACCCACATACACATTCAGGTATGTAGTTATATGCACGCATGCATGCACACATTCTCATACACACTCTCATAACACAAAGAGATGCATGAACCCCACAGCGTTTTTCAATCCCCCCAGATGGTTACAGTCTAGACATCCGTATCAGCTCTCTCCCTTTTCTCAACAGAATTCAACTTCATACATAGTGTAGCTGCAGTGTCTCTGTGTGCTGTGTAAACGTCACAGCCATGGGCAGGGCGTGTGTTGTGGTTTCCATGATATCTAGGCCTGAAAGGAGGTGAGGAGGTGGTGTAGTTCTCAAGCTTTGACACTTGGGGGCTATGTGGCAGACCGTTTTCGGCAGGTTGGCATTTATCGAACAATTCACAATACACACAAATCTAAAAGTAAAAGAATGGAATTAAGAAAAATATAAATATTAGGATGAGCAATGTCGGAGTGGCATTGACTAGAATACAGTAGAATTCAGAAAGTATTCACAACCCTGGACTTTTTCCATGTTTTGTTGTGTTACAGCCTGAATTTAAAATGTATTAAATTGAGATGTTGTGTCACTGGTCTACACACAATGCCCCATATTGTCAATGTGGAATTACGTTTATCTAATTTTTTGCAAATTAATAAAAATTGAAAAGCTGAAATGTGTTGAGTCATTAAGTATCCAACCCCTTTGTTATGGCAAGCCTAAATAAGTTCAGGGGAAAAAATGTGTTTACCAAGTCACATAATACAGTCAGTTGCAATAATAGTGGTTAACATCATTTTTGAATCACCACCTATGTACAAATATCTGTAAGGTCCCTCAGTCGAGCAGTGAATTTCAAACACAGAATCACCAACAAAGACCAGGGAGGTTGTCCAATGCCTCATAAAGAAGGGCACCTATTAGTAGATGGGTCAACCACAACAAAAGAAGACATTGAATATCGCTTTGAGCATGGTGAAGTTATTAATTACACTTTGGAGTGTAATACCCAATCACTACAAAGATACAGGCGTTCTTCTTTGCTGAAGAACTGAAGAACTCATTTGCTGGAGAAATCGCTCAGGAGTTTCATCATGAGGCCAAAGGTGACTTTAAAACAGTTACAGAGTTTAATGGCTGTGATTGGAGAAAACTGAGGATGGCTCAACAACATTGTAGTTATTTCACAATCCACAACCTTAAAATGACAGAGTGAAAAGAAGGAAGCCTGTACTGAATAAAAATATTCCAAAACATACATTCTGTTTGCAACATAGCACTAAAGTACTACTGCAAAAAATGTGGCAAAGCAATTCACTTTTTGTCCTGAATACAAAGTGTTACTGTATGTTTTGGGAAAATCCGATACAACCCATTACTGAATACCACTCTACAAGCATAGTGTTGTCTGCATCACGTTATGGGTATGCTTGTAATCATTAAGGACTGGGGAGTTTTTCAGGATAAAAAAAAAACAGAATGGCTCTAAGCGCAGGCAAAATCCTAGAGGGAAACTTGGTTTAGTAGGCTTTCCACAAAACACTGGGAGATGAATTCACCTTTCAGCAGGACAATAATAAGGCCAAAAATACATTTGAGTTGCTTACCAAGATGACATTGAATGTTCCTGAGTGGCCTAGTTACATTTTTGACTTAATAAATCGTCTTGAAAATCTATGGCAAGACCTGAAAATGGTTGTCTAGTAATGATCAACAACTAACTTGACAGAGCTTGAAAAATAATGTGAAAATATTGTATTATCCCGGTGTGGAAAGCTCTTAGAGAATTACCCAGAAAGACTCACAGCTGTAATCTTACCCTGGACGCATCTCTGCGGAGTGGTCACTAGACTACACAGGCACAAAGTCATCAAATTTTACCTTAAACCTAACCTTAACCCTAACCTTAACCACACTGCTAACTTTAATGCCTAACCCTAACCTTAAATTAGGACCAAACAGCACATTTACGTTTTCATACATTTTTACAATATAGCCAATTTTGACTTTCCAACTGGCCCATCTAGCGGAAATCAGTCAGTTCTGCCTCCAGGGCAAGATTAATGACAATAAACATCAACCTGACAGTTTTCTATGGAATGGCAAGAAACGAATGAAAGAGTTAGTGAAAAACTATTTGAATATATGAATGAATGAACAAATGAATGAATCCTTGAATACATGTATAAATAAGATTGAATGGTACTGGTTAAGGGTTGGGTTCAGTTCCATTTCAATTCCAGTCAATTCAGAAAGTGAACTAACCCTCATTGAAAAGCACTGAAGACAATTGGAATTGGAATTTTAGTGTACTTCCTGAATTGACTGGAATTTAAATGGAATTTACGCCAACCCTGTTGGATAGAGTGAGTGAATAAATGAATAAAATAACTAATAAATTAATAAAAAATCTATTAATGCATATTAAAAGATGATGTCCTTCTGCAGTGTCTCTCTGGGAGCTTCCTAACAGAGAGCAGAGAGGGAGATGAACACTCACAGTTAACGAATCGTGTCACAGCTCTGTGAGAGAATGTTGAGTTAGAACGGACTCCTCCTGTTCTGAAGATTCCCACCTCTCTTCTTAGGGTCTGTGGTAGGGAAAACACACACGCACGCAAACATACACACACACACACACAGGGAGGCAGTCACAGAGGAGCTGGGGTGTCATTCCGACCTGTTGGTTGCCAGTTTGGAGGGAAGTAAGCAGAAGCGGGAGAGAGATGTCTTCCAAATGACTGGGAGACAGTTAGTCACTCAGAGGGATGCACTGTGGTGTGATTATTAATATCTGGTTGGGTTGCCAGGTTGGAGAAGATGTAGCAGAACAGGAAGTCAGAAAGAGAGAAGCTCTGGTGTGTCATTAGAGTAAGAGCTGGCTGTGTTGCCATGTTGGAGAAGATGGAGCAGAACAGGAAGTCAGAAAGAGAGAAGCTCTGGTGTGTCAGAGTAAGAGCTGGATGTGTTGCCAGGTTGGAGAAGATGGAGCAGAACAGGAAGTCAGACAAAGAGAGAAGCTCTGGTGTGTCATTAGAGTAAGAGCTGGCTGTGTTGCCATGTTGGAGAAGATGGAGCAGAACAGGAAGTCAGAAAGAGAGAAGCTCTGGTGTGTCAGAGTAAGAGTTGGCTGTGTTGCTATGTTGGAGAAGATGGAGCAGAACAGGAAGTCAGACAAAGAGAGAAGCTCTGGTGTGTCATTAGAGTAAGAGCTAGCTGTGTTGCCATGTTGGAGAAGATGGAGCAGAACAGGAAGTCAGACAAAGAGAGAAGCTCTGGTGTGTCAGAGTAAGAGCTGGCTGTGTTGTCATGTTGGAGAAGATGGAGCAGAACAGGAAGTCAAACAAAGAGAGAAGCTCTGGTGTGTCATTAGAGTAAGAGCTGGCTGTGTTGCCATGTTGGAGAAGATGGAGCAGAACAGGAAGTCAGACAAAGAGAGAAGCTCTGGTGTGTCATTAGAGTAAGAGCTGGCTGTGTTGCCATGTTGGAGAAGATGGAGCAGAACAGGAAGTCAGAAAGAGAGAAGCTCTGGTGTGTCAGAGTAAGAGCTGGCTGTGTTGTCATGTTGGAGAAGATGGAGCAGAACAGGGAGGCAGACAAAGAGAGAAGCACCGTGGTGTCATTAAGATTAATGGAGAAGGGAAGCAGCCTCAGGGTGGCTCTTAAAGAGATGAGGGGATGATAGGACTGTGACTGCTTACAGGAGCACAATGTAGGCTAGTTAGAGACACAGCTGGATTGACAGTCATTACTGTTTATGTGTGTTATTGTTATTACGTTACACTGGTGTGAGTTTGAGTTAACTGGTTTTCACTGGGGTGTCCAAAGGGGTGTGTGTATCTGTCTGTGTGTGTGTGTGTGTGTGTGTGTGTGTGTGTGTGTGTGTGTGTGTGTGTGTGTGTGTGTGTGCGTGTGTGTGCGTGTGTGCATGTGTGTGTGCGTGCGTGTGTTTGTGTGTGTGTGAGGGAAAGAGCTCTGTGTGTGTGTGCTTGTGTATGTACTTTCATGTCTCAAAGTCCTTTTAGCCTTTTGTTGCAGTGTGGCATCAGTTGGCTGCGTTCCAACTTACTGAACTGCTCCACATACAACATGTTCTCTTCATCCATGTGTGTGTGTTCATGCATGATTGTTTTTATCTCTGTGAATGTGAATTAGTCCTGCACATTGCTTGCTGAGATCTGAAGGGGCTTGTCTGACACCAGACTGTGTGGTCCCTGTCAAGGTCTTCCATCCATGCAGTGTAGAGGGGGGCTAGGCTGAACTTAATCCCCAAAACAGGTGTGGCTAGTGGGGCTGCACCCCACAGCTGTCCCCTGAGGATCCAGGACAAGTGGGAACTGTACAACACAGCTAACAGCCATAGACAAAATACAAGACCCATTCTGTTTGAGCAATAACACTTAATCCCGCAATGAAAGAGACATTCGGGAGAATTGGAAGAAGCAAACATATTTCAGACAAATGTTTTCAAGATTTTGACTGCCTGTGGTTATTATAATGATTCTGTTTTAAGAACACATACAGATTCTGCTTCAATGTGTCATGCATCGTGCACAGCTCCCACAAATGCTTGAACAATGGCACACATTGTTCACCTCAGGATCCTGCTGCCTTACAAGTCTTTTCTTTCTCTTGTAAATTCTTCTGGCTGTTTATTATGGTGATACAACCTCTTGTAATTAAATGAATAGTTTGTAACATTTAGCATAAAGTGTATATTTACATGGCAGCTATGACATGGGAAGTCGTGCAATGCAATATGTAGCCTGGTTTGTGGCGTGTGTAAATATTTCCATATATCAATAGCTCATGGGTCTATGCATTACGTGTGAAAATGTTATCACGGGTATAGCAGTTTAAAACCAATACCTACTCTAATTATAGGCTGGGGCTATTCTAATCACACTGGACCTAAACATCAATAGGCCTACACGGTGATGCTTGATATGATATGGTTAAGTTTTTCTTCAACAAATACGTAATTTGGTTAAACAATTATGAGACGCTTTCCTCCTTTATCAGTTAGTTCTGCTGAGAGGGCTTGACTATGGGGGAGCAGCGGCGAGGGTATCTGAAAAGTGATCCAGTGAATTGGAGATGGCGCTGTGTACAGTGTGAGCGAGTTAACAGCCAAAGTTTCCAGAGCGCAGGAAAGTTCGTAGGAGAGGTGACCCGTGATTCTAACAAGAGTTTTCTTCTCACGTTACCACGGGTTCGCAGTCCTATACTCCGGACTGGAGACACTGCGTTTCTGCTAAATGTTTCATGGACGGTTTGAATAGATTATCTATAACGGAATACTTGAGAGCCAGGAATTTAGTCTACGGTTCGTTGACTGTTCTGCAGTTTCATCGGGCTATCGGCTATTTTATCACAGTGAGTAGGCTGAACGCGATACGCTGTCTTTTTGTTGCATAGCCTACTTTTGTAAAGGTGTGAGTCTGTTAGAATGAATTGCCGCTTTTGGTATTATGTCATGTAGTCTGGGGTGTTTTTAGAACTATGAATGACCCCAGTGACAAGGATTTAATACCGATATCTCGGAAACACCGACTCATGGCTGCTGTCATGCCCGGGGACGAGAGCCCATTGTACAGCAACACTTCCAGGTCTGATCGGAATGGGATAGGATTGGTTCACTGTTTTATTTGTGGAAGCGGCGTTTCGCCAGGAAAAGAATTGAGATTACAAGTGAAATATCCGAAAGAGAACGGTCCGTTTTTCCCGTTTTTACAAAACCAGGAGCCAGCGCCGGGGGCATGTGAAGTCAGCCCGGATGGACACGCTACGGTGTGCGCCGTGTGCCACTGTTTTCTGGGGGAGCAGTGGAACTCGTTCGAGCGGACTAGGACACCCATAGAGAAGCGTATGTACTGGCTGAAGAGGCCGTACCAGTGCGACTCTCGGCGGATACCACAGGAGTGGAACATCTCCTATGACCTGGAGCGGAGAATCAGTGTCAGCAGCCAGAATTACGACGGGAACGAGTCGGATTTCTCCTCTTTCTCGGAAAACGAGAACATGTCAGACCAAGAACTGGATTTAGTAGACCGCGCCGGTGTGAGCAAGGAGAAGTATAGAACATCTGGCAGCAACAGCAAAACTCCCAGAAACGGTAGCAGGAAGAACAACAACAGTGTTAAAAACAGCCCTGACTCTGAACGGGCTATCCGCTATCCGGTGGGTGTTTACCAGGCACAGGACTCGCCGAAATCGGATAGTGCCATGCCGCCCAGGCGCGGTGCTAAAATTATGAATAATCTCTCTCAGTCATCAGTATCTCTGGCCCAAGAGATTGTGTCCCAGAGATGCTATGACAGCTCTCACGTTGACACACCTGTGCAGGACAACGGGATCATTATGCGCAACAGGCAGTGGCTAGCGGAGGGGAATGTCAGACACGCTGACCCGCGCCCTCTCCAACGCGCTGCTGACAGCAGCTGTAGTTTAACCAGGCATCCCTCCCTCATATTCCACCAGAAAGGAGAGGATCTCGCTGACGCTGCCGACGGACTATCACCCATTGGCGCCGCTGTCACCTCTAGGCGCGACACAGCAGCACCTAGAGAACGTGTTCCGGGCAAGTTTATAGCCTCTGACAACTCTGACAACGACCACGAGATCAATATAACCAGTGACGACAACCGCCAGGTGTTTGAAGCAGCTGGCAGCAGCAGAGAGAGGGTATTGGCTCTGCTGAGACCACCCAGGGACGCTGCCGGGAGGGTCATTGCCATGCCCCAGAGTGGTGCCAGTGGTGGTGCCAACAGGAGTACCAGTCCCGAGGAGTGTGTGTGTTACATCTGTGGCAGCGGGATGTGGCAGGGCGTGAGGTTCCGTGTGTCTGTGCAGAAGCAGGAGAGGGCAGCCAGCGAGCCCTTCTTCCCCTTCCTGTGGTTACACAGCCCTCCCCCTGGCGCCATGCCCCTCACCCCGGGGGGCACCACCCTGGTCTGTGCTAGCTGCCACACATCCCTAATGCAGCAGTGGCAGGGCTTCCAGCTGGCCGATGTGCCCGTTCTCCAGCGCCTCTACGTGGTCCCCCTCAACCAGGGCTCCTCCACCCCTGCACCAGCCTCGGGCCACCCTCCCTGCATCACTCCCCAGGAAAGGCACCCCTCAGAGCCCCTGGACTGCCTACCTAAGTCTCAGGCTTCCTGTGAGGCCTGTTTCCTCTGTGGCCAGGAGTGCGGGCGGGATGTGAGGGTGGCATATGCACGGGTCGGCGTGGGCAAAGCCCGCGGTGCCATGTATTTCCCCTTCATCAACCTGCTGCCGTGCCCGCCTGGTGCCCAGGGAGTGAGGAACGGCCGGGTGCACTGCTGTCCTCCATGCTACGCCATCCTGGAGGAGATCTGGGGGGCGTACCGCCTCAGCCTCAGTGAGGACCTCATCACCTCTGTCACCTCCTTCCTGGGGAGGTACCACACAGCGCTGGCCACGGGGGGAGCCGGACTGGCCCATTCCCAAAAGGTGGTGTCCTCCTCTTCCTCTGGCCATGGTGGGTCTGTATCAGTGTGTTACCTGTGTGGGACAGAGCTAGGGGTCGGGGGGGAGTTCCAACTCCATGTCAACCCTCCCGGGCGCTGTGGAGAGAGGGAGCCCTTCTTTCCCTTCCTCACCATCCACCCCCCCGCTCCCTGCGCCAAACCTGCCGACGCCACCGGCCTGGTGTCAGCCTGTGCCCTCTGCTATCACGACCTGCATGCCCAGTGGGCTCAACATGAGAGCCAGGGTTCTGCCACCTCCAGCTCTACAGCCCCAGGCCCAGCCTCCTCCACCCCCCAGCCGGCCAGCTCTCCCTGGGCCAGACAGTACAGCTGCGAGGCCTTTGTGTGCTTCTTCTGCAGACAGGAGCAGAGGCGTCAGGGGGGGCTGTGTGCGGTCACAGTGGCCAGGCTGCCTGTGTTCCTGTACGCCCCACGCGGGCACCGCACCCTCCTGGTGGATGATGGGAGGAAGCTGGTGATTGGCTCGTGTGTGGAATGTAAGTCCATGGTGCTGGCGGGACAGAGCATGCAGCAGGAGAGAGACAGGGACAGGGACGTGGAGGGACAGGGAGACGGGAGGACAGAGACACCTCCCCCTACATCACGCCCCAGACACAAGGTAAGACACAGGTTTGGTTGATGCTCCAAGTTGACTATTGTGGGTGTGTTGTATATTTTAGTGGTGCAGTATGCATCCTTTTCAGTAGATTGTGTGCTTGTTCATGTCTGTTAGCTATTGGTTTGTGTAACCTAACTTGATGTTTGTGGATGATTTCAGTCCTATAATAATTAAGTGTGCCCGTGCCTGTCTGTGTGTGTAGGTGGGGTTTATTATGGACCAGTGTTCACGGCTGTTATTGCTATTCTCCCCCATTATGGGAAAGCTGCTCTGAAACAGGGAGAAGTGAGAGTTGGTGTGTTCTCGAGTGTTATGGTTGTGTGTGTGTTCCTTTAGCTCTCTGACTGGCAGGGGAGTGAGCAGTGTTAGCAGGGGATCCGTACAGCACCGGAGCCCGTCGTTAGAAAAACAAACATTTGGATCAGAACTCTAACAGTAAACAACACAGAAAGACCGGGGGGATTTCAAGGCCACCACTGGCCTCGTTTTCTTCTTGTGTGTTTACATGTGTGTGTTTACATGTGTGTGTTTCTGGCCAAGTCTGTTGGTTTTTGTACATTGTTTTGGCTGTATACAGGATTCCATACGTCAGTGCTGTGTGTGTGTGTGTGTGTGTGTGTGTGTGTGTGTGTGTGTGTGTGTGTGTGTGTGTGTGTGTGTGTGTGTGTGTGTGCGCGAGGCTACTACAGATTGTATCCTTTATCAGATCAACTAGAGACGGCTGATATCCACTAATGATAATAACAGTTTCCTCTGTGTCAGGAACAGCTGTGAACTCTCTATTAGACAGTGTGGTGTAATGATCATGTCTGTTTTATAAATCCTGCTCTATCCAGTGGAAATATAGAGCAGAGACTCATCCAGTCATGTGTCAGTCTTACTGTAGTGTGTGTGTGAGTGTAATCATGCAGTGACTGATTCAGTGCTGCTGTTGCTGTTACTTCACAGAGTGAGACCTCTTCTCTCTCTCATGAATAAATGGATGGATAAAATGAAAAAAGGAGAATAGGTCTTGTAGATGGACTTGTAGCATTAGACCTTGTTTCACAGAGGCCACAGCAGCAGTTGCTGTTGCTACTAATTACTGCTACCAAGATGAATGAAGAAAATCAATGTCTGCAACTCTGGTAGGCTCCCATGGTGATTTAATCAGATGCACAAAAAATATGTTTTTTATCCGAGTATAGCACGGTGAAAAACACCTACTGAAATAAGCTCTAGAGCAGGGATGGACAACTCCAATCCTCTGTGGTGTCACACTTTTACCCCATCCCTAGCAAAAACAACCAATTAAACGAATCGCATTCTAAACTGAAGATCATGATTAGTTGACTATTGGAGTCAGATGTGTTAGCTGTTAGTTGAAGTGTGTGATTTAAAGTGGCACTGCAGATAAAGAGGAGGAAAGAAGGGGGAGAGAGGAGGGAAAGAAGAGGGAGAGGAAAAGTTTAGGAACAAGGTCTTCATTAAGGTACACTGTTGGGACTAGAGTTGATGAAGGAATCCCACAATACTTTTTCTCATGCTGCAAGAATGCATGTTTAGAGTGATGCTCCTCAACAGAGCAACATTTACAGTGTGAAACAGAGAGATGCTCAACCTCATAATTAAAGATCGTTCTCTGCTTGTGAACTATTTTATTGTTGAGGTTCCAGGTTTTGATGGAGTATGTGTGTCATATTGCTGGTGTTCCATCCTGAGGTCCAAGCAGACACAGCAATGGGCAGGTGGGGATGTATTCATAAATAATAATTGAATCCCAGTAGTCTGAACATTTTACTCCCTAGAGAGCAGAGATCAGATCATACAGTAAAGTAAGAACACCTGTGGGCATCGTTCAGCTGTCCTATACTTTTATTTTCTTTCTCTCTCTCTCTTAATTTAAGGGCTTTATTGGCTTGGGAAACATATGTTAACATTGTGAAGTAGATAATAATAATAATAATAATAATAATAATGCCCTTTTCTTGTGGCAACAGGTCAAAAATCTTGCTGCTGTGATGGCACACAAATTGGGTTTGTTTTCAAAGTCTTTGTGGGTCTGTCTAATCTGAGGGAAATATGTGTCTCTAATATGGTCATACATTTGTCAGGAGGTTAGGAAGTGCTGCTCAGTTTCCACCTCTCTCTCGCTCGCTCTGATCATCAGGTATGTATATCAGATCACACCCTCAGAGGGAATGCTAGATCAGAATCCGCTAGATCAGAATCCCGGAGCAGGCTTACTTGGTTTGGGATTAGTGGTGTGTGAGGGATTTGAGGAGTCTGAGGGGTGCAGGTGACAGAGCTGTTTTTGGCCTGGGCCAGGCAATGACCTCATGGCTGAGGAAGTGCTTAGAGGGGCTGAGTGTGTGTGAGAGAGCCGGGGTGTGAGAGGGGCTGAAAGGGGGCGGTGGGTGCCTGGGAGAAACAGGTGCCGTGTCCTCCAGTGACACGCTATCTGGCCCAGAGAAGAACTGTCATCGCTCTCATGTCACCAGAGGAGAACCCATCTGCTTCCCCTGACCCCACCCCCTCTCCTTCTCACCCCTTCCCTCTTTCCTTCCCTCTCCCCTCTGCTCTCTCTTTCCCTCTCCTTCCCTCTCTCCTCCTTCCTCCTATATCTCTAAAAAGCAGAGGGAGGAGGATGTGTGGGAGAAAGGGGGTGAATATGGAGAGAAGGGGTGAGAAAATGAACTGCAAAGGAACGGGTTGACTTTGTCTTTTAGCTAGGTCTTCTTCATGTTTAGATATTTGAACTAAGAATGGCATAATCAAGTTACTGTTGTAAAACAGTAGAGGGAGGGGCTGGGTTCTGCATATGCAACTGCCTTCACCTACTGATGAGTACCTGCACTGTCGTGTGTGTGTTGCGTGCATATGTGCATGTGTGTCATTTAATGTACTTTGTTAAAATGAGGTCTTCCTGTCCGATTCCTCGTTAAGATCTCAATAAGGTCTAAATTAGCCCACGCAATGAGAGCTGCTACTGCTACTGTCTCTGCTAGCCAGACGTGTTAAATATAGTAGACTCCAACACACACACACACTTTCACACTTTCACACTTTCACATTATTCACATACGCAGCTGCTACTCTGTTAATGATCTATCCTGATTGCCTAGTCACTTTTACCCCTACCTACATGTACATGTTACCTCCATGTGTCTTACTTTTGAACTCTGCAGTGTTGGGAAAGGGCTCGTAAGCATTTTACGGTAAAGTCTACACCTGTTGTATTCGGCGCATGGGACAAATACAATTTCATTTGACACACACACACACACGCAAGCTGGATGGATGGTTAACATGTTCCTTGAGTGTAAAATGCATGTTGAACATGACCCTCTGACTTCCCTGTCAGACTCTGTAGACCACTGTTACGCACGCCTCTATGAAGAGGGAACGCAACCCCCTGTTACAACTAAACTCTCTGTGAAGCGAAAGAGGTATGGACTGTAGGTGCGAGCAAGAATGACAACAGGCAGAATGTGGTACCGTTTTACATGGACTTTATTCCTGTACACGGTAATATGGGGAAAAGGGGCTGGACGGAACCAAAGCAAAGAAAGTCAATCTCAAAGCCCCCCCCCCTCTCCTATCTTACCTGCCTACCCACCTACTTACCTAATTTAGCACCACCTGGTGCCCTAACCAAAATACAGGGGGTGGTCCGCCCAGGTCTTACCTAGTGTGCCTAGACAATTAATATACTACGGGTAAATGTATGCCCGCGGGCCTCTTGCCTAAGCACTCCCAAGGTGCCTTCCCCTTCTCCCCTGGGAACAAATGAAACATGGGAATAACAATTTCACAAACAAACTAAAAAACAAAGGACATCAAATAAGCTCTACCTGAGCAACAAAGTCACAGAACATACCAACTTCCCAGCAATGAACTCCCATCAAAATCAACCTCTAACACTACACCACCACTAGACCACCACTACACCACCACTAGACCACCACTAAACCACCACTAGACCACCACTAAACCACCACTAGACCACCACTAGACTACCACTAGACCACCACTACACCACCACTAGACCACCACTAAACCACCACTAGACCACCACTAGACCACCACTAAACCACCACTAGACCACCACTAAACCACCACTAGACCACCACTAAACCATCACTAAACCACCACTAAACCACCACTAGACCATCACTAAACCATCACTAGACCATCACTAGACCACCACTAGACCACCACTAGACCACCACTAGACCACCACTAGACCACCACTAGACCACCACTAAACCATCACTAGACCATCACTAGACCACCACTAGACCACCACTAGACCACCACTATACCACCACTAGACCACCACTAGACCACCACTAAACCATCACTAAACCACCACTAAACCACCACTAGACCATCACTAAACCATCACTAGACCATCACTAGACCATCACTAGACCATCACTAGACCACCACTAGACCACCACTAAACCACCACTAGACCACCACTAAACCACCACTAGACCACCACTAGACCACCACTAAACCATCACTAAACCACCACTAAACCACCACTAGACCATCACTAAACCATCACTAGACCATCACTAGACCACCACTAGACCACCACTAAACCATCACTAGACCACCACTAGACCACCACTAGACCACCACTATACCACCACTAGACCACCACTAAACCATCACTAAACCACCACTAAACCACCACTAGACCACCACTAGACCACCACTAGACCACCACTAAACCATCACTAAACCACCACTAAACCACCACTAGACCACCACTAAACCATCACTAAACCATCACTAGACCATCACTAGACCATCACTAGACCACCACTAGACCACCACTAGACCACCACTATACCACCACTAGACCACCACTAGACCACCACTAGACCACCACTAAACCATCACTATACCATCACTAAACCACCACTAGACCACCACTAAACCATCACTATACCATCACTAAACCACCACTAAACCACCACTAGACCACCACTATACCACCAATAGACCACCACTAGACCACCACTAAACCACCACTAAACCATCACTAGACCACCACTAAACCACCACTAGACCACCACTATACCACCACTATACCACCACTAGACCACCACTAAACCACCACTAAACCATCACTAGACCACCACTAAACCACCACTAAACCACCACTAGACCACCACTAGACCACCACTATACCACCACTATACCACCACTAGACCACCACTAAACCACCACTAAACCATCACTAGACCACCACTAAACCATCACTAGACCACCACTAGACCACCACTATACCACCACTAGACCACCACTATACCACCACTATACCACCACTAGACCACCACTAGACCACCACTAAACCACCACTAAACCACCACTAAACCATCACTAGACCACCACTAAACCATCACTAGACCACCACTAGACCACCACTAAACCACCACTAAACCACCACTAGACCATCACTAAACCACCACTAAACCACCACTAGACCACCACTAGACCACCACTAGACCACCACTAAACCACCACTAAACCATCACTAGACCATCACTAAACCACCACTAAACCATCACTAGACCACCACTAAACCACCACTAGACCACCACTATACCACCACTAAACCATCACTAGACCACCACTAGACCACCACTAAACCATCACTAGACCACCACTAAACCATCACTATACCACCACTAAACCACCACTAGACCACCACTAAACCATCACTATACCACCACTATACCATCACTAGACCACCACTAGACCACCACTAAACCACCACTAGACCATCACTAGACCACCACTAGACCATCACTAGACCATCACTAGACCACCACTAGACCACCACTAGACCACCACTAAACCACCACTAGACCATCACTAGACCACCACTAGACCATCACTAGACCACCACTAGACCATCACTAGACCACCACTAGACCATCACTAGACCACCACTAGACCACCACTATACCACCACTATACCACCACTATACCACCACCAGAATGTCTTAGTGGAGTCATACACATCCAACCAACCAGGCTTCAGGTCAAGGGCCCAATCCCATCCTAACTTCACACCATTTTGGTGAACAAATGAAATTAAAATGGCTTATTTGTCTTGTGGGGATAAAATAATACTTTGTTAGTGTGATAGAGAGGACTAAGGAAACGAAAACACTCTCTCAGTATGTCACTGGTATGGTTGTGTTGTGTCTGCCTCTAAAGTCAAGGAGATGACACAATGATCAAAGTCCTACTACACTAAGTGGAGCCACGCTAGAGATGACATGGGATCACCCACAGACGTGTGTGTGTATGTGTGTGTGTATCTGTGTATAGTGGTCTGCTGAGGCTCTGTTCTGGGTGGTTGATTATCGTTGACCCGTAGGAAAAGTGGAGACAGGTTTCTGCGTCTGAGCTCAATCAGTGTGCCACTGTCTGTCTGTGTTTCTGTTCAGAAATGAATGTAGGGGTCAGTTATTATATGTGTGTAAATGTGGCCGTGATGTATGCATTTGAATGTGTGTGTTCTGTGTGTATGTTTGGAAAGAGTATGTTCTCACTGCTTGGCCCTATATCCTGTGAAGGAGGTATTTGCTGTCACAGGAAAAACCTTCTGGCATCGTGACACTGTCGCCTGCACAGATTTATTACTGAGAGGAGAGGAGGAGGGAGGGAGGGAGAGGGGGAGTCTGGGGTGGGGGAGATCACTGGAAGGTTTGTATGTGTGTGTGTGTGTGAGGGGGGGGGGGGGGGGGGTGTAATCAGAAATAGAAAGGTAGAGGTCACAGTCACAGTCTCATGTCAAAATTAGACGTTCGTCCATGTTTCTCAAACGTCACATTTTGAAGGTGTAAGAAACGTCAGTTTAGGAATTAACTCTGAATGTTTAAGGTTAGGGTTAAGTTTAGGAATTAACTCTGAATTTTTAAGGTTAGGGTTAAGTTTAGGCATTAACTCTGAATTTTTAAGGTTAGGGTTAAGTTTAGGAATTAACTCTGAATTTTTAAGGTTAGGGTTAAGTTTAGGCATTAACTCTACATTTTTAAGGTTAGGGTTAAGTTTAGGCATTAACTCTGAATTTTTAAGGTTAGGGTTAAGTTTAGGCATTAACTCTGAATTTTTAAGGTTAGGGTTAAGTTTAGGCATTAACTCTGAATTTTTAAGGTTAGGGTTAACTTTAGGCATGAACTCTAAATTTTTAAGGTTAGGGTTAAGTTTAGGCATTACCTCTGAATTTTTAAGGTTAGGGTTAAGTTTAGGCATTAACTCTGAATTTTTAAGGTTAGGGTTAACTTTAGGCATGAACTCTAAATTTTTAAGGTTAGGGTTAAGTTTAGGCATTAACTCTGATGAGGTAAGGGTTAAGGTTTGGGATAAGCCTAAAACAAAAATCTCAAAAACAACTTTTATTTATCACTGGATTCTGACATTCAACCTTTTGCACCAGAGGCAGATGTTTACCTACTTGAAGGTAACAGCGCTCACTGTTGCCCCTAATGGTCCATTTCCACGTCATCTCCTGACATCCTCAGACGTGGATGGATGTCTAGTATTGACTTATGATATCCGTACACTGTAAGAGTTTTGAAAGCAGTGGAGCAGAGAGGAAGGAGAAAGGAATGAATGGAAAATACTAGATAATAGGCAGTCAAAGACAAACAGCGAAGAGGAGCAGTGAGACAGGACTTTATGTCTCAGAGATGGGAGATGAGAGGAGGGGAGTTAGTGGGATCTGTAGTCCAGCCAAAGAGAACAGAGCAGAATGGAATCCCATTTCTCATTAATACATCATAAAGGGTCACTGCAGGAAATACTACATTATCCAGGGGGCCACAGGGGAGGTCTGTCTCTGTAGAGAGAATGGAACTCTAAGGTTATGTTTGTGTCAGTGTGTTGGTATGTGTTTTGTGTGTACACATGTTTGTGAACCTGTGTGTGTGTGTGTGTGTGTGTGTGCCTGTGTTTAGCGCTTGCGTTTTGGTATTTTGATGTGGTCCCTACAGGGACAAACCCCCTGGGCTGTTTGACACATTGTCAGTCTGCTAGAGTCTGAACACACTGGTCCACTTAGCTGTGAAACCCTAGACCCCTATGATGGGTCCCCCAGAACTCAGTCCGGTTTTAAACTTACTCTTGAAAGTTGTACTAGTAGAATGCACAAGGTACAATTTCTAAATAGGGTAGTACATCATCAGTTCCTCTTATCATGTCAGTCATTGCATATCTTAGAGAGCTATTTCTAACTTGTCAGAAATGTTATTTAGGTTTTTTAGCCCATGGACATTGTTGTCATTTTTTAGTCACTCAAATATCACATGAATTGCAAGAAAATAACTTTAAACCTGCAACATTCTCACCACCAACAAGAGCGGTGTGAACAGTGTCTGTCATGAACAATTATGGTGCCTATAGAAATAGACGTGGTGTGTGAGCACAGGGGTGGGTGCGCGGGATGTTCCCCAATGCTAGAAGGGGTTCCCCAAGTGAAAAGGTTTGAACCCCTGTTCTAGAGCAGCTAACAAGACCCCTGTCCCACTCACTGGACCAATGCATAGACAGAAGGACTTCCATAGTCACATAGTCACAAACAGGGTTGTGCTTTTGGCTCAACAGACACTTGGCTTGCTCCGCATATCGGAGCCAACATTGGCATTGATAAAGGAAATTACATTTCAGATAGATGACATTCAACTGAATGATTTTTTTTTTATATAGTCAGAATCAACATAAGTGATGTTAGTTATGCATTTGGAGTAGTCTAGGGGTCAAAATCCTACCTTAAAATACACATGCATATCTTATTCATAAATCATATTGATGTCATTGACAACATTATAGTTCCATGTACATATCTTAAGTTAGGATTGAGCCATGAGAGGCTGTATTCTCCAGTAGACAGCTGGCAGAGTCTGACGGACTGGTTGGCGTTTCAGATGGAATCCACAGCTATTTCTGGGGATTTATTTCACAGCTCCTGAAGGGGGATTTTCATTCAGCTCTCTGAGGCCGATATCTCTATGACATTACATCCAATGACCCAGATCCCAGCACTGATCCAACTAGAAACATCCAGATTTCAACAGCCATGTGAGGCCTTAGAACCGTCTCTCTCCGTCGCTGCTTGTGTCTTCACTGTCTTACTCCTCATCACTCAAAAAGAGGGTGTCTCATCCCCCCTGCCAAATAGAACACCCTTCAATCCCCCCACCCTCACTAACAGCTGCTCCTCTGTCCAGTACCCGTCCGCTGTTCCGCTGTTAGCTGGGCTATAGCTAGGCAGAGGCAGCCTGACACCATAGTGCGAGCCTCATACCTCACACCTCTCCCACCCTATGAAAGGGGGAGATAGTGCTGCCCACAGCCACCGTCATGGAAAAAACAAACCTTTGATCTACCGGGAATGACCCTGTCCCCCGTCCCCCGTCCCTCGCTGCACGTACACGAACATACAGAGTCATGAGCGCTCACAAAACACACTTCATGCACGCATACACACATATACACACGCACATACACACACATGCACACGTTTGTTTTGCTATCCTTGTGCTAACCAAACAATTGATTCCTATTCCAAATCCTATTTTACTTAACCCTAACCCTTTACATAACCCTAACCCCTAACCTTAAACCTAACTCTAACTCATTAACCTAACCCCTAACCTTAAACCTAACTCTAACTCATTAACCTAACCCAACACTCTTTCTTACTTATAGTGAAGAACCACAAGACACATGTAAATGAATAAAAGTCAATGATCCTGAATTTGATCTTGACAGGACAATTTTGAATGCTGTACAGATTGTACAAATTGTACTCCATTGTGTTAACATACAAAATATGAGTGGTTTTGTCAAATTTTCTGGCCCCTACTCCACTATTCAGGTAGAAACCCAGTTGACTGCCCTATCCAGAGAGAGAGAACAGAGATGGCAGTGTCTCCTTGGCCCACTGTTCCAGTCAATCCTGTTGGTTGGCACTGGGGTGTGTGTGTGTCCTGTTTTCAGCAGTGTGTGTGTGTGTGTGTGTGTGTGTGTGTGTGTGTGTGTCTTTAGTGTGCCAGGGTTGGAGAGTCTGAACTCAGTGTGATTGCTGAGACTCTAGGGTCCCATGTGAAAATAGCTCAGTGTGTGTAGCCTTGAGTGTGTACAGTGCATTCGGAAAGTATCCAGACCCCTTGACTTTTTCCACATTTTGTTACGTTACAGCCTTAAATTTATTAAATTATTCCCCCCCCCCCCCCCCCTGCAAAAACAGGTTTATAGAAATTTTAGCTAATTTATAGAAAATTGAAAACTGAAATATTACATTTACATAAATAAATGACCCTTTACTCGGTACTTTGTTGAAGCACCTTTGGCAGCGATTACAGCCTCGGGTCTTCTTGGGTATGATGCTACAAGCTTGACACACCTGTATTTGAGGAGTTTCTTCCATTCTTCTCTGCAGATCCTCTCAAGGTCTGTCAGGTTAGATGGGGAACGTTGCTGCACAGCTATTTTCAGGTCTCTCCAGAGATGCTCGATCAGGTTCAAGTCCAGGCTCTGGCTGGGCCACTCAAGGTCATTCAGAGACTTGTCCCGAAGCCACTCCTGCATTGTCTTGGCTGTGTGCTTAGGGTCGTTGTCCTGTTGGAAGGTGAAACTTCGCCCCAGTCTGAGGTCCTGAGCTCTCTGGAGCAGGTTTTCATCAAGGATCTCTCTGTACTTTGCTCCGTTCGTCTTTCCCTCGATCCTGACTAGAGTTCGCAGTCCCTACTGCTGAGGAGTGGTTTATGTCTGGTCACTCCACCATAAAGGCCTGATTGGTGGAGTGCTGCAGAGAAAATGATCCTTCTGGAAGGTTCTCCCAACTCCACAGAGGAACTCTGGAGCTCTGTCAGAATGACCATTGGCTTCTTGGTCACCTTCCTAACCAAGGCCCTTCTCCCCCAATTGCTCAGTTTGGCCGGGCGGTCAGCTCTAGGACGAGTCTTCGTGGTCCAAACTTCTTCCATTTAAGAATGATGGAGGCCACTGTGTTCTTGGGGACCTTCAATACTGCAGACATTTTTTGGTACCCTTCCCCAGATCTGTGCTTCAACACAATCCTGTTTTGGAGCTCTACGGACAATTGGTTCAACCTCATGGCTTGGTTTTTGCTCTGACATGCACTGTCAACTGTGGGACCTTATATAGACAGGTGTGTGCCTTTCCAAATCATGTCCAATCAATTGAATTTACCACAGGTGGACTCAAAATCAAGTTAGAATCATCTCAATGATGATCAATGGAAACAGGATGAACCTGAGTTCAATTTTGAGTCTCATAGCAAAGGGTCTGAATACTTATGTAAATAAGGTATTTCAGTTTTTTATTTGTATTAAATTAGCAAAAATGTCTAAAACTCATTTTGCTTTGTCATTTTGGGGTATTGTGTGTAGATTGCTGAGGGGAAATGTTTTAAAATAAATTTTAGAATAGTTTTGAAAAAGTCAAGTGGTCTGAATACTTTCCTGACGGTACTGTGTGTGAGCTGTATATACAGTATGTGTGTCTGTGTGTGTGTGTGTGTGTGTGTGTGAGCTGTGTGTGTGTGTGTGTGTGTGTGTGTGTGTGTGTGTGTGTGTGTGTGTGTGTGTGTGTGTGTGTGTGTGTGTGAGCTGTATATACAGTGTGTGTGTGTGAGCTGTATATACAGTGTGTGTGTGTGTGTGTGTGTGTGTGTGTGTGTGAGCTGTATATACAGTGTGTGTGTCTGTGTGTGTGTGAGCTGTATATACAGTGTGTGTGTGTGTGTGTGTGTGTGTGTGTGTGTGTGTGTGTGAGCTGTATATACAGTGTGTGTGTGTGTGTGTGAGCTGTATATACAGTGTGTGTGTGTGTGTGTGAGCTGTATATACAGTGTGTGTGTGTGTGTGTGTGTGTGTGTGTGTGTGTGTGTGTGTGTGAGCTGTATATACAGTGTGTGTGTGCGAGATCTACTTTGAACACCTTTTATTTGAATCACTCTTATCTGTGAGTGTCTGTCTGCATATTGTATATGTACACTGTACACTCTTTAAAAAAAAGGTGATATCTAGAACCTAAAATCCCCATAGGATAATGCTTTTTTGGTTCCAGGTTTTTTGGTTCCAGGTTTTGCATTCCATGAAGAAACCTTTCCACAGAGGGTTCTACATGGAACCCAAAATGGTTCTACCTGAATCCAAAACAGGTTCTCCTATGGGGGAGAGATGGAGGGCCTGGTTAGGCTTTCAAGTTCTGTGTGTGTCCAGTCCTCTTATTGTCCCCTGTGCTTGGGATAGTGGGATCTTTTCAGGACATGGCACCACTCATGGCATTTGGACCTGGGCCATGCCTCCCCTCATATCCTCCCGTCTCTCCCTCCTGCCCCCTTTTCATTGTTTTGGGAGTGCAGTGTTGACTCAGGAAAGGGACAGCAAGAATGGCCTCTCCCCTCTCCCTGCTCTCATCCCCTGTTCTCCCCTCTCTCCCCCTCCTTTCCATTCCCCCATTCTCCCCCATTGTGGTCTGTTCAGTGTTGCTTGAGGGCAGTACAGTCAGGGCCTGGCTGAATGGCTTGGTGAGAATAGCTGCTGTGCTGTGTGAATGAGGTATGTCTGTATTGTGTGGAGGCCAGCTCACTGGCTGGGTCTCCCCATGCTAGGCCTGGAGCTGCTTGAGTCTGGGTCTGTACAGGCCAGGGGATCTGGGCCAGGCCAGGGGATCTGGGCCAGGACAGAGAGGGAGGACAGGCCACTGTGTTCTCCTCTGTCATAGAAAACAACAACTATATCACAACATGACGTCCATTCATTTGCGCTCTATTCATTCATTCATTCAGTAAACCCGTTCTGTTATACAAAAGACCACAACGAGACCACATGTTGGTTAGTCACTTACTTCACAGCTGGCCTGTAGCTGACGTGGTCTGAAGACCATAGATTACAACCACATTGTGCCCTAGACCTAGACACCTGACATGTGCCAGCCATTAGAGGTCAGGAGGCTAGCATCTGTCTCAATGCCTGGCATAGAGTGGCATGGCCAGAGGTAGAGAAGCAGGCTGGACACTGGAGAAGTTCCCCAGTGCCCCCCTCTTTTCCCATGGCCCTGGTTTTACTAGGGTTTTATACCAAAGTAATTACAGAGTAGAGACAGTACTGTAACGATGTAACTACAGCCCAGCTCTTTCTCTCTCTCAAACACTCCCTCACTCCCAAACTCTGCAAATTTACTTCAACCCACGAGCCAGAGGAAACAAACCTCACATACTGTGTGTGTGTGTGTGTGTGTGTGTGTGTGTGTGTCTGCCAGGTGGTTGGGAGCAGTAGCAGGTGTTTGCTCCCGAAAACATGCAGGCAAAGCAGCTGGACTGTGCCACAGCTGTGTGTGTGTGTGTGTGTAGCACCTGGACACAGCTGGACTGTATGGCAGGCAGTAGCTAATAGAGGAACTGTGTTTCTGGCCAGACGTGAGCTCCTACACTCAGCCTGTTCAACACGTTATAGTATTCATTTCACTAGCTCTCCCTCTCTCCCACACACACACAGTTCCATTGCCAAAGTGCTTTATTTTTATTCTCTTTACCCCTTGTTCTTTCAGGTCTGCTTGAAGTTCTGAATGTGTCATTTCAGAGTCATTTGAAGGGGTGAGGTATGGTGTTTTGGTGATGTGTCATTTCAGAGTCATTTGAAGGGGTGTGTTTTGGTGATGTGTCATTTCAGAGTCATTTGAAGGGGTGAGGTATTGGGTTTTGGTGATGTGTCATTTGAAGGGGTGAGGTATGGTGTTTTGGTGATGAGTCATTTCAGAGTCATTTGAAGGGGTGAGGTATGGTGTTTTGGTGATGTGTCATTTCAGAGTCATTTGAAGGGGTGAGGTATGGTGTTTTGGTGATGAGTCATTTCAGAGTCATTTGAAGGGGTGAGGTATGGTGTTTTGGTGATGTGTCATTTCAGAGTCATTTGAAGGGGTGAGGTATTGGGTTTTGGTGATGTGTCATTTGAAGGGGTGAGGTATGGTGTTTTGGTGATGTCATTTGAAGGGGTGAGGTATTGTGTTTTGGTGATGAGTCATTTCAGAGTCATTTGAAGGGGTGAGGTATGGTGTTTTGGTGATGTGTCATTTCAGAGTCATTTGAAGGGGTGAGGTATGGTGTTTTGGTGATGTGTCATTTGAAGGGGTGAGGTATGGTGTTTTGGTGATGTGTCATTTCAGAGTCATTTGAAGGGGTGAGGTATGGTGTTGTGGTGTATGGCAATTACAGTAGCAATGTGTCTGCTTGTGAAAGGGGTCTGCTCTGCTTTGCTCTAGTCATGCTTTCCTCCCCACCTTTCCCTCTCTCCTCCATTCCCTTTCTCACCCCTCTCCCCCCATTCTGCTGATAGCCCTAATGAGGTGAGGAGAGCAGGGTTCTGTAGCACCTCTCAGTTTAGGATGCCATACCAGGACAACTGGTCATACCAGCAGCAAGGGGGAGAGCTCAGCCAAAATAGACACCCACACCTGGCAATATACAGTATAACCTATACACAGCCAACCAATCAGGGACTAGGTTACTGTCCACCTCACCCCTCTGACTCTCTGTCCCCCTCACCCCATCTAAGCCTCTCTGTCCCCCTCACCCCCCCTCAGCCTCTCTGTCCCCCTCACACTCTCTCAGCCTCTCTGTCCCCCTCACCCCCTCTCAGCCTCTCTTCCCCCCTCACCCCCTCTCAGCCTCTCTTCCCCCTCACCCCCTCTCAGCCTCTCTGTCCTCCTCACCCCCTCTCAGCCTCTCTGTCCTCCTCACCCCATCTAAGCCTCTCTGTCCCCCTCACCCCCTATCAGCCTCTCTGTCCCCCTCACCCCCTCTCAGCCTCTCTTCCCCCTCACCCCCTCTCAGCCTCTCTGTCCTCCTCACCCCCTCTCAGCCTCTCTGTCCTCCTCACCCCATCTAAGCCTCTCTGTCCCCCTCACCCCCTATCAGCCTCTCTGTCCCCCTCACCCCCTCTCAGCTTCTCTTCCCCCCCTCACCCCCTCTCTGTCCCCCTCACCCCCTCTCAGCCTCTCTGTCCCCATCACCCCCTCTCAGCCTCTCTTCCCCCCTCACCCCCTCTCTGTCCTCCTCACCCCATCTCAGCCTCTCTGTCCCCCTCACCCCCGCTCAGCCTCTCTGTCCCCCTCACCCCCTCTCAGCCTCTCTTCCCCCCTCACCCCCTCTCTGTCCTCCTCACCCCATCTCAGCCTCTCTGTCCCCCTCACCCCCGCTCAGCCTCTCTGTCCCCCTCACCCCCGCTCAGCCTCTCTGTCCCCCTCACCCCCTCTCAGCCTCTCTTCCCCCCTCACCCCCTCTCTGTCCTCCTCACCCCATCTCAGCCTCTCTGTCCCCCTCACCCCCGCTCAGCCTCTCTGTCCCCCTCACCCCCCCTCAGCCTCTCTGTCCCCCTCACCCTCTCTCAGCCTCTCTGTCCCCCTCACCCCCTCTCAGCCTCTCTTCCCCCCTCACCCCCTCTCAGCCTCTCTGTCCCCCTCACCCCCTCTCAGCCTCTCTGTCCCCCTCACCCCCCCTCAGCCTCTCTGTCCCCCTCACCCTCTCTCAGCCTCTCTGTCCCCCTCACCCCCTCTCAGCCTCTCTTCCCCCTTCACCCCCTCTCAGCCTCTCTGTCCTCCTCACCCCTACTCCTCACTTCCTACTGCAACCCCACTGTCTCACATACTCCTTCACCAAACCCCAACTGAATCTCTGACTCAATCCCACCCCCTCTGCTCCCTCCTTCCCTCCTCAATCTGACCCCCTCAACTCCTCACCCCCAACCCACTGTCCCTCTCCCCTGGAACCACCTGGTCTCTCACATGACCTGCCAGGACCAGGGCAGCTGGGGGGCTGTAAGGGTGTGGTGTAGGGGGGCTGTACAGTGGTTCCTTTAAAAGTTGCAGCGTACTGCGGCACAACTTGCATGTTGCCTCAGAATTCTATGGCACGTTATTTAAGTGTGAACCACTGGTATCATCAAATCAAATCAAATGTAGCCCTTCGTACATCAGCTGATATCTCAAAGTGCTGTACAGAAACCCAGCCTAAAACCCCAAACAGCAAGCAATGCAGGTGTTGAAGCATGTTGGCTAGGAAAAACTCCCGAGAAAGGCCAAAACCTAGGAAGAAACCTAGAGCGGAACCAGGCTATGAGGGGTGGCCAGTCCTCTTCTGGCTGTGCCGGGTGGAGATTATAACAGAACATGGCCAAGATGTTAAAATGTTCATAAATTATCAGCATGGTCAAATAATAGGTCTGGGACAGGTAGCACGTCCGGTGAACAGGTCAGGATTCCATAGCCGCAGGCAGAACAGTTGAAACTGGAGCAGCAGCACGGCCAGGTGGACTGGGGACAGCAATGAGTCATCATGCCAGGTAGTCCTGAGGCATGGTCCTAGGGCTCAGGTCCTCCTCCTCCGAGAGAGAGAATTCGAGAGAGCATACTTAAATTCACACAGGAAACCGGATAAGACAGGAGAAGTACTCCAGATATAACAAACTGACCCTAGCCCCCCGACACATACACTACTGCAGCATAAATACTGGAGGCTGAGACGGGAGGGGTCAGGAGACACTGTGGCCCCATCCGATGTTACCCCCGGACAGGGCCAAACAGGAAGGATATAACCCCATCCACTTTGCCAAAGCACAGCCGCCACACCACTAGAGGGATATCTTCAACCCCCAACTTACCATCCTGAGACAAGGCCGAGTATAGGCCACAAAGATCTCCGCCACCGCACAACCCAAGGGGTACCATTAATGCTGGTTAGTGCTAGTTTGACCACCAGAGGGCATCTTTGAGGATCTTTTGATAGCCTTCAATAATGGCTGTACTAGAGAATGCGGGCACGCGGTAGACTGGGGTTCAATTCCCCGAGGGGGAGGAAGGAGTAGGCTGTCCTTGTAAATAAGAATTTGTTCTTAACTAATTCCATATGTGTTATTTCATAGTTGTGATTTCTTCACTATTATTCTACAATGTAGAAAATAGTAAAAATAAAGAAAAATCCTTGAATGAGTAGGTGTGTCCAAACATTTGACTGGTACTTAATTAATTAATTTGATTAATATTTTGCTGTTTCTATTCCAAGAAAAATGAAAAACCCTCTGGGTTTCCGTTAAGATGGAACGGAAAATATGGTGCTGTACAAAGTGACGGTCGTGAGTAAAGTAGTGGGCTATTTAGCTAAAGAATACTGTGTCATGCGGGCAGGGCACGCAGGAGACCTGGGTTCAAATTCCCGACAGGGAGGAAGGAGTAGGCGGTCCTTGTAAATAAGGATTTGTTCTTAACTGACTTGCCTAGTTAAATAAAGGTTACACTAAGAGCATAACATTTCTACACCCTAATTTTATCTAACCAATACCCAAACGGAGATTCAGTGAAAATAAAATTCTCATTTATTTTTCAAGACCAGTCCCCATGCTTGTCTCAGAGCAGCGCAAAACAGTGCTAAAGTAGTTGTAGGCTTTTGCTTCTAACTTCAAAATACTCTTTAACTTCTTGACGCACCCATCCCTTTAGCGGGATCCTTTTCATCAACACCCGCTGAATTGCAGTGCGCCAAATTCAAATTAAATTACTACAAATATTTAATTTTCATGAAATCACAAGTGCAATATAGCAAAACACAGCTTAGCTTGTTGTTAATCCACTTGGCGTGTCAGATTTCAATACAGCTTTTCGGCGAAAGCACAACAAGCTTTCGCTTTTATGTAAGAACATCTCTCTCAGTAGACAAAGTATGACAAATACTAGCAGCCAAGTAGATTGGTCACGAAAGTCAGAAAAGCAATAGATTAAATCGCTTACCTTTGATCTTCGGATGTTTGCACTCACGAGACTCCCAGTTACACAATAAATGTTCCTTTTGTTCCATAAAGATGATTTTTATATCCAAAATTCTAAATAGTATCCATAATGTCCACAGAAACATGTCATACATTTTTTTATAATCAATCCTCAGGTTGTTTTAAAAATATATAATCGATAATATATCGATGGCTTTTTCAATAGGAGAGGGAGAGACAATGGCTGCCCCACTCTGTTGCACAAGCAAAACTCTGCGGGCACCCAGCTATCCACTGACGCAATGTTATATTTCTCGCTCATTTTTCAAAATAAAAGCCTGAAACTATGTCTAAAGACTGTTGACACCTTGAGGAAGCCATAGAAAAAGGAAAATGGTTGGTATCCCTTTAAATGGAGGCAAGGCATCCAATGGAACAGAGAGCTTTCAGGAAAAACAGCACTTCCTGGTTTGATTTTCCTCAGGTTTTCGCCTGCAATATCAGTTCTGTTATACTCACAGACAATATTTTGTGTGTTCTATCCTAATCTGACAATTATATGCATTTTCTAGTTTCTGGGCCTGAGAAATAGGCCGTTTGAAATGGGTACGTTTTTTTAGCCAAAAACTAAAATCCTACATTCAAGAAGTTAAATAAATGAATCCTACAGACGAAGAACCATATATGTGACATTTACCAAAAAAATGAGATATACATGAACAATCATTATTGGACACCCTTTTTCTATAGTGAACCGGTTTCACAAGCTTTCCACACGCTAATTAACAATCATTTTAAATTTAAAGATAGGCTCTCGTGGAATAACCGTTTATGTGCACCACTCAGAATGGACGGACAAGCGCACAACCTTTCTGTTGCTGATGAAAATCACAGAAATGTGGGAAAGAAACGTAAAACAAAACTAAAAGAATGGAAAGACAGGCAAAGGAAGATCTTACGGGATGCGGGAAAACCCTATACAAATCGTAAGGGTCAAGAAAAAACTGGGTAAAGCTGTCCAAAAGAGGTATGTGGAAGAACCGTAAATCAAACAATCAAGCTAGCTAGCTATAGAGTACAGTAACTAACATGTATGTAAATGTAAATGCATGTAAATTTTGCAGGCCCAATTTTTCAGTTTTTGATTTGTTAAAAAAGTTTGAAATATCCAATAAATGTCGTTCCACTTCATGATTGTGTCCCACTTGTTGTTGATTCTTCACAAAAAAATACAGTTTTATATCTTTATGTTTGAAGCCTGAAATGTGGCAAAAGGTCGCAAAGTTCAAGGGGGCCGAATACTTTCGCAAGGCACTGTAATTACATTTGGAGGATTGGAGGATATTTCTGTAA
Source organism: Oncorhynchus mykiss (assembly GCF_057628025.1). Lineage (NCBI taxonomy): Eukaryota > Metazoa > Chordata > Actinopteri > Salmoniformes > Salmonidae > Oncorhynchus > Oncorhynchus mykiss. The sequence goes on along the minus strand of NC_143047.1, from coordinate 21,463,322 downwards.
TTCAGTGATATTTATTCCCATAGTAATTCGTTATGGATCCATAACTAAATCAACATCGGCATTTTGAAAGAGTATTTATCATTCTTTTATGAATGAATGTATAAAGATGCCTTTATTAGTTATATTGTTTTAGTTTGAATGTGCAGACTGGCATTAAGAACAGAACAACGGGAACGCTACCCTAGTCAGCACCATTATTAGTTACATTGTTTTAGTTTGAATGTGCAGACTGGCATTAAGAACAGAACAACGGGAACGCTTCCCTAGTCAGCTCCATTATTAGTTACATTGTTTTAGTTTGAATGTGTAGACTGGCATTAAGAACAGAACAATGGGAACGCTTCCCTGGTCAGCGCCATTATTAGTGCAATGCCTCTTAAATATTTTGGAGATTATTTTGTTTTCAAATAACTTAAAATGAGCGAGGAAAAGGCCATTCTTGAACATGGGGTGAGACATTGTTACTAATTTGTAAATAAAGCCAGTTTGTTATTTAGAATTATTAATTTATGTTTTTAGAGGAAGAAAAACCAAAAACCTACAGTCATCTCATGGGTCTCCCAGTCAAGGCCGGCACGGGTATTGAACCAGCATCTGTAGCAACACAGCTTAGACCATAGCGCCACTCAGGCGCTGTACAACGTGACCGGTCGGGAGTGGGCTACACTACTACAGTAAAAGCAAAATAATCCTAACAAAATAAAATAATAAAAACATTAGTGTAACAATAGTTTTAGTAAGTAATACTGAAGTCGTACACAATTATCAGTTTCTATTTAGGTTTATGTCGCCCAGTCATTGTCAGATAGACAAAGTAGGACGCAAAAGCATAATCAGTGCTCTAACTCCTCCTTGGTCTGGTCTGGAGCAATGAAGTGGTGACGCAGGGTACCCTACTAAACCACAAATTACCTCTAAGTCCCGCGGCGTAAGCTCGCAACTTTTAAAGGAGGAACCACTGTTAGGGTGTAGGGGCGCTATAAGGGTGGGTGCTGGGGATGTTGGCTCCAACAGGGGTCTCAAATGGCTTTAGATAGTCTGTCCACTCTGAAGGGGAGGAGAAACACTAATTGGTTTGTTTGTTGTCTTTCCAAATTGGCACACTATGTTTGGAAAACACACACACGCACACTTGTGCACACACACACTCCAACCAGGGTGTCCACCCATTCTGCACAGAGTGGATGAAAACGCACATTTCGCTTCCTTATGTTATAATAATATTTAATACGTGTTGTGTACCTCGTTCTGAATCGTTCCCTGGGATCTCTCTCTAACATACTGTATCATTAGCATTATATAAAAAAGATTGGATTTCGTAACCTAATACATCCGATAATAAGCACCGAGCTCGGTTGACATAGCGGTGCCGGTTTCTCGTAACAACTTTTGAGGACTTTACATTTTGTGGTCATTGTCTTCAGTCCCAAAAAGCTACATTTGTATGACACGAGTTGAATTAAATGTAAAAAGCTTTGAAAATAAAAAGCTTGGCATACACTCAGTGCTCCTTTAACTTTTCACAGAGAGACACTTGTTTTTGTGAGAAATCTTAGAAAAAGAACAGGAATTTCAAATGAATATTAAAAGGGTATACTAAAATATGAAAATACTTCATGTTATGTCTCAAGTCGATATATCCATCTTACCTCTTGTTTTATGTCCTGTGGACTTGAGAAGAAAGATGACGAGTTCAACGGGAAAGAGAACCTGTCAAGTTGCCAGTAGCCTTAAATCTAGCCTAGCTGACATGATGCAATCTTCCAGATTTTTGACCACTTGCTTTCTCAGGCCTCCATTGATTTTGTCATCCTAGTTATGGCCATCCTGCAAGGGTAAAACCTCCAATAACGTTAATAAAGTAACGATTATGATAGAGAGAAGGTTTACACCATTAGATTTAAAAAAACAACATTTTTACACCGTTTTCTCACCAATTTCGTGGTATCCAATTGTTAGTAGCTACTATCTTGTCTCATCGCTACAACTCCCGTACGGGCTCGGGAGAGACGAAGGTTGAAAGTCATGCATCCTCCGATACACAACCCAACCAAGCCGCACTGCTTCTTAACACAGCGCGCATCCAACCCGGAAGCCAGCCGCACCAATGTGTCGGAGGAAACACCTGGCAACCTTGGTTAGCGCGCACTGCGCCCAGCCCGCCACAGGAGTCGCTGGTGCGCGATGAGACAAGGATATCCCTACCGGCCAACCCCTCCCTAACCCGGACGATGCTAGGCCAATTGTGCGTCGCCCCACGGACCTCCCGGTCGCGGCCGGTTATGACAGAGCCTGGGCGCGAACCAAGAGTCTCTGGTCGTTTTCTTGAAGGATTATCTACACAATTAACATATTATTTTACCCATTGGTCAAAGTATATGTTTTTGATTGGACCCTATTCCATGTGCATGTGTAGGTACACCTGTAGGTTAAGTCCCAGTGTGATGGCTCTGTGAGTCTGATGTTATGAGCTAGCATTTAGAATCCTGCCACAGTGCTGGGTCTGTTTTTCTGGCTGTAGCTCCTGAAGTGGATGAAGGTAAACAGCATGTGTTACTATTTGTCCTGACCTTTGACCGATACTGGGTTCCCAATAAAATGGCACCGGAGCAGAAGGCAGACGTTTTACGTGCCCCCAACCGATTGTGTTTTTTTGTTTGTTTATCTGCGTTGTTTGTAACTTATTTTTGTTACATTTGTATACATAATGTTGCCGCTACCGTCTCTTTTGACCGAAAATAACTTCTAGACATCAGGACTGCGATTACTCACCAAGGACGAGCAGAATCCTTTTTCTTCTTTCATGACTCTGACGAGCCTGAGGCGGAGGATATACGGCTCCCTCGGGAACAGGCCCCGACCCCAGTGATCTGCGTGAAGAGGAGGCAGAGAAAGAGAGGCCGGAGGGCAGGCTGCCTTCTGAGGAGTCGGAGGCGATCGAATAAACCCCCACTCCCCTCAATTCTGCTAGCAAACATGCAATATTTGGACAATAAAATGGACAAGTTATTGGGAAGATTAAACTACCAATGGGACATTAAAAACTAACATCTTATGCTTCACAGAGTCGTGGCTGAACGACGACAATATCAACAATTGGTATATCAACAATATCAACAGTTAACCAGTTGGCTGGTTATACAATGTGCCGACAGGATAGAACAGCGGCGTCTGGTAAGACGAGGGGCAGCGGACTATGTATTTTTGTAAACAACAGCTGGTGCACGATATCTAAGGAAGTCTCAATCTATTGCTTGCCTGAGGCAGAGTTTCTCATGATAAGCTGCAGACCACATTACCTACTGAGAGAGTTAATCTATATTCTTTGTAGCTGTTTACATACCACCACAGTCAGAGGCTGGCACTAAGACAGCGTTGAATTAGCTGTATTCCGCCATAAGCAAGCAAGAAAATGCTCAACCAGAGGCGGCACTCCTAGTAGCCTGGGACTTTAATGCAAGGAAACTTAAACCTCCTATACTCCACACACAGAGATGCATACAAAGCTCTGCCTCGCCAGTGACTAGATCAATAAAAAAAGTGGTCAGATAAAGCAGATGCTAAGCTACAAGACTGTTTTGCTAGCACAGACTGGAATATGTTCCGGGATTCCTCCAATGGCATTGAGGAGTACACCACATCTGTCATTGGCTTTATCAATAAGTGCTTCGATGACGTTGTCCCCACAGTGACCGTACGTACATACCCCAACCAGAAGCCTAGGATTACAGGCAGCATCCACACTGAGCTACAGGCTAGAGCTGCCGCTTTCATGGAGTGGGACTCTAACCCGGAAGCTTATAAAATATCCCGCTATGCCCTCCGATGAACCATCAAACAGGCAAAGCATCAATAGAGGACTAAGATTGAGTTGTACTACACCGGCTTTGACGCTTGTCGGATGTGGCAGGGCCTGCAAACCATTACAAACTACGAAGGGAAGCACAGCGGAGAGCTGCCCAGTGACACGAGCTTACGGGATAAGCTAAACTACATCTATGCTCGCTCCAAGGCAAATAACACTGAAACAGGCATGAGAGCACCAGCTGTACCGGAATACAGTGTGATCACGCTCTCGGGAGCCGATGTGAGTAAGACCGTTAGACAGGTCAACATTCATAAGGCCGCAGGGCCAGAAGGATTACTAGGACGTGTACTGCGAGCATGCGCTGGCCAACTGGCATGTGTCTTTACTGACATTTTTTCAACCTCTCCCTGTCCGAGTCTGTAATAGCAACATGTTTTAAGCAGACAACCATAGTGCCTGTGGCCCAAGAACACTAAGGTAACCTGCCTAAATGACTACCAACCCGTAGCACTCATGTCTGTAGCCATGAAGTGCCTTGAACGGCTGGTCATGGCTCACATCAACACCATCATCACAGAAACCCTAGACCCACTCCAATTGTCATACCACCCCAACAGATCCACAGATGATGCAGTCTATTGCACTCCACACTGCCCTTTCCCACCTGGACAAATGGAACACCTATGTGAGAATGCTATTCATTGACGACAGCTAAGCGTTTAATAACATAGTGCCCTCAAAGCTCATCAATAAGCTAAGGACCCTGGGACCAAACACCTCCCTCTGCAACTGGATCCTGGACTACCTGATGGGCTGCACCCAGGTGGTAAGGGTAGGTAACAACATATCTGCCACGCTGATTCCCAAAACAGGGGCCCCTCAGCGGAGCATGCTCAGCCCCCTCCTGTACTCCCTGTTCACTCATGACTGCACGGCTAGGCACGACTCCAACACCATCATTACATTTTCAGATGACACAACAGTGGTAGGCCTGATCACCGACAACGACAAGACAGGCCATAGGGAGAAGGTCAGAGACCTGGCCGTGTGGTGCCAGGACAACAACCTCTCCCTCAACGTGATCAAGACAAAGGAGATGATTGTGGACTACAGGAAAAAGAGGACTGAGCACTCCCCCATTCTTATCGACGGGGCTGCAGTGGAGCAGGTTGAGAGCTTCAAGTTCCTTGGGGTCCACATCACCAACAAACTAACATGGTCCAAGCCCACCATGACAGTAATGAAGCAGGCACGACAAAACCTATTCCCCCTTAGGAGACTGAAAAGAATTGGCATGGGTCCTCAGATCCTCAAAATGTTCTACAGATGCACCATCGTGTGCATCCTGACTGGTTGCATCACTGCCTGGTATGGCAACTGCTCGGCCTCCGACCCCAAGGCACTACAGAGGGTTGTGCGAACGGCACAGTACATCACTGGGGCCAAGCTTCCTACCATCCAGGACCTCTATATCAGGTGGTGTCAGAGGAAGGCCCTAAAAATTGTCAAAGACTCCCTAGTCATAGACTGCACGGCAAGCGGTACCGGAGAGCCAAGTCTAGGTCCAAGAGGCTTCTAAACAGCTTCTACCCCCAAGCCATAATACTCCTGAACATCTAGCCAAATGGCTACCCAGACTATTCCCACTGCCACTCTCTGTTGTCATCTATGTATAGTCACTTTAACTCTACTTACATGTATATACTACCTCAACTAACCGGTGCCCCCGCACATTGACTCTGTACCGGCATCCCCCTGCATATATAGTTATTTTACTGCTGTTTATTTGGTACTTTTATCTCTTATTCTTATCCATATTTTTTAAAACTGCATTGTTGGTTAGGGGCTCATAAGTAAGCGTTTCACTGTAACCTTTTGTTTTCGGCGCATGTGACTAATAAAATTTGATTTATAGACCGACTGGTGTAAGCCAGGGGAGCAGTCAGAACAAAGACAGGCAGTAAACCGCTTTCACCAGGTGGGCTCTAGCCCCGCGCTAACCTACTGTGCATGAAGACAACTGGCTGAGGGACATCACATTAGTGCCATGGGCATGGTTGGACACAGACAGACAGACAGACAGACAGACAGACAGACAGACAGACAGACAGACAGACAGACAGACAGACAGAGTGAGTTTCCGCTAGGGAAAGAGTTTGGCACGCTGACACGGCTGTGTCCCTCTGAGAGAGACACACATACCAGACAGACAGAGAGAGATAGAGATGGCATGAACATGGCACAGAGCTACTGATCCCACATCAGTCAGTTGACAAAAGCCAGGGTAGCTCAACAAGCACCCTGGGTAATTTGTGTCAGCATGTCTATTCTCGCTCACTCTCTCTTTCACACACCTAAACAAATACACACATTTTGACAACTGTTGTTGTTCTGCTGTTGTTATTAGTGAAGGGGGGGGGGGAAATCCAAACAGTTACAAACTGGGATATTTTTTCTGACAGTATATCGTATCGTTTTGAAAATATCACAATATTATTTTTGCTCTAGTTGGCTGTACCTGCACCAGACTCGTGAGCCAATTTGTTTTCAGAACTTTTATTTCCATGACTGATAAACTCATTTTCTCATGGCTCTCGCTTGTCCCTCTGCAGCAGACATATGGTGAGAAATATGTTTGGAACATCGAATCGCAACAACATCACAGTATCGGCAGTTAAGTATGGTTATGAGTTATGTATCATATCGTATTGTGAGGTCCCTGGCAATTACCAGCCCTACTGGTCATAGCCAGAAATGTAGTGCTTATTTGTGTCCAGTAGAACATAAGCCTACACCACAGATGGGCAACTTTGATGGGGGTGGGGGCCACCATGTTTCTTGCAATTCTACTCATTTTTCAATGGGGCGGAGAGAAATGTTTGCAGTTAATATGATATCTGAGTGAAGCTGTCTAACAAAATCAATGGGGGCCTCCCGGACAGTAATTCAACCATTATAACAAGTTTAGATTAGAGGTCAACCGATTAATCGGCATAGGCGATTAATTAGGGCCGATTTCTAGTTTTCATAACAATTGGTAATCGGCATTTTTGGACACCGATTGTGGCCGATTACATTGCAATCCACGAGGAGACTGCGTGGCAGGCTGACCACCTGTTACGCGAGTACAGCAAGGAGCCAAGGTTAGTTTCTAGCTAGCATTAAATGTATCTTATATAAAACAATCAATCGTAACATAATCACTAGTTAACTACACATGGTTGATATTACTAGGTTAAATAGCTTGTCCTGCGTTGCATATAATCAATGCTGTGCCTGTTAATTCATCATCGAATCACAGCCTACTTCGCCAAACGGGTGATGATTTAACAAAGGCACATTTGCAAAAAAAGCACAATCGTTGTACGAATGTACCTAACCATAAACATCAATGCCTTTCTTTAAATCAATACACAGAAGTATGTTTTTTTAAACCTGCATGTTTAGTTGAAAGAAATTCATGTTAGCAGGCAATATCAACTAGGGAAATTGTATCACTTCTCTTGTGTTCATTGCACACAGAGTCAGGGTATATGCAACAGTTTTGGCCGCCTAGCTTGTTGCGAACTAATTTGTCCGAATTTTACATAATTATGACATAACATTGAAGTTTGTGCAATGTAACAGCAAGATTTAGATTTATGGTGCCACTCGTTCGATAAAATACGGAATGGTCCGTATTTCACTGAAAGAATAAACGTTTTGTTTTCAAAATGATAGTTTCCAGGTTTGACCATGTTAATGACCAAAGGCTCGTATTTCTGTGTTTATTACATTATACTTAAGTCTATGATTTTATATTTGATAGAGCAGTCTGACTGAGCGGTGGTATGCAGCAGCAGGCTCGTAAGCATTCATTCAAACTTTACTGCGTTTGCCAGCAGCTCTTAGCAATGCTTGAAGCACAGCGCTGTTTATGACTTCAAGCCTATCAACTCCAATAGTCAAAGGCATATGAAATACAAATGGAATAGAGAGAAATAGTCAACGGGTCATAATTCCTATAATAACTGCAACCTAATATTTCTTTACTGGGAATATTGAACCACCAGCTTTCATATGCAAGGAACTTAAACGTTAGCTATTTACATGTCACATATTGCACTTTTACTTTCTGCTCCAACACTGTGTTTTTGCAATATTTAAACCAAATTGAGCATTTTTCATTATTTATTTGAGACTAAATAGATTTTATTTCTGTATTATATTAAGTTAAAATTAGTGTTCATTGTTCATTCAGTATTGTTGTAGTTGTCATTTTTTTCTTAAATATATATATATATATATATAAATTGGCCCGATTTGAATCGGTATTGGCTTTTTTTTTGGTCCTCCAATAATCGGTATCGGTATCGGCGTTGAAAAATTATAATCGCTCGACCTCTAGTTTAGATAGCTGGCCGCTAAACTAACTTAGCAATCTAAAAGCAAATATCTGACGGGCTAATTGACTGACTGTCATAGCGAGAAAAACTGCTGATGCAAAACCAAATTTCAAAATGGCACCTTTTGTATTCTACTATTCTAACTCAAAACAAGTTATGACCCCGACTGAGTTAAAAAAAATAATATATATATATATATATATATATATATATATACATATGGAGAGAGAAATATATATATATATATACATATATATATTTATTTTATTGATCTGAGGGCCTTCAAAAGGGGCCAGTTGCCCAGCCCTGGCCTACACAGTATGTTCTTCCATATGCGCACCATCACCACGTATTGGCAAGTAGACCAGGCTAGCTAAATGCTATTTTGTGACCAGCCTGCTTGGCCTGAGAGGTTTCCCATGGACTGACAGTGTGTCTGGACCTACAACTTGCAAATGTGCTAGTCACAGTAGCATATAGCCTTGAGGTCGCAACAAAGTAGCCAAAGTGGTTAGCCACTAGCTTATGGTTAACTTGTCACAAATATGCTCAAGTCTGGATGTTAGGCTAGGAACTGGAGTTATCTTGTTATGGTCATTGCCAAATCCTGTCATCATTTTGTGCTGCTCAGTGAGACCACAAAACATTTGTGTCCGTCCATCTTTGTGTCTGTCCATCTGTCTGTGTCCGTTAATTTTATCAATTGGAAATATTCCTCCAAAGATAACCTCTCAATCTCTCGTCCTAATCCTTCCAATAGTAGACATAACAAATAGAGCAGAGGGGATTTCAATGTTTTTATGTTCTCCTCTCTTGCAGGGTGCTGTAAAAATAGCACTTGGTTTGAGTTAGGAGCCAGGGGTCCTCTCTGTCTTCTCTCCCTCATCTCCTCTCTCCACATCTCTCTCCATGTTCCCTCCCCTTCTCTCTCCCCATCTCTCTCCATGTTCCCTCCCCTTCTCTCTCCCCATCTCTCTCCATGTTCCCTCCCCTTCTCTCTCCCCATCTCTCTCCATGTTCCCTCCCCTTCTCTCTCCCCATCTCTCTCCATGTTCCCTCCCCTTCTCTCTCCATGTTCCCTCCCCTTCTCTCTCCCTTCTCTCTCCCTTCTCTCTCCCCTTCTCTCCCCTTCTCTCTCCCTTCTCTCTCCCCTTCTCTCTCCATGTTCCCTCCCCTTCTCTCTCCCCATCTCTCTCCATGTTCCCTCCCCTTCTCTCTCCCCATCTCTCTCCATGTTCCCTCCCCTTCTCTCTCCCCATCTCTCTCCATGTTCCCTCCCCTTCTCTCTCCATGTTCCCTCCCCTTCTCTCTCCCTTCTCTCTCCCTTTCTCTCCCCTTCTCTCTCCCTTCTCTCTCCCCTTCTCTCTCCCTTCTCTCTCCCTTCTCTCCCCTTCTCTCTCCCTTCTCTCCCCTTCTCTCTCCCTTCTCTCCCCTTCTCTCTCCCTTCTCTCTCCCTTCTCTCTCCCTTCTCTCCCCTTCTCTCTCCCTTCACTCCCCTTCTCTCTCCCTTCTCTTTTTATCTGCCGCTTCACCTCTTCCCCCCTCCCCTGTCTGTCTGTCTGTCTGTCTGTCTCCTCTCTTGCAGGGTGCTCCCCTGTCCCCTGTCCCCTGTCCGCCCGTCCGTCCGTCCGTCCGTGCCTTCCACTTTTTTCTCTCCCCTTCCTTTCCTCCCTCCTCCCCCTCTCTTTCCCTTCTCTCCTCTATCCTCTCCCCTCATTCCCCCCCCCCCCTCCTCTCCTCTCCATGTGGATTTAGCAGGGCCACATGTTGCTGGCCTCTCTTGGCGGTGTGAACCCCATGGCGGGCCCTGGCTCCAGCCTAACGCACGGCCCGGGCAGTGTGTGTGTGTGTGCCTGCGTTCCTGTGTGTGCGACTGAGAGAGAGGATGTGTGTGTGCGTGCATGCCTGGATGTGTATGTGTGTGTGTGGCTGACTGTGTGTGCGTTGTTGTGCGTGACAGATGCGCGGGCCAGGCGGCGCTCACACAGTAACCTGATAGTGGTGCTGGGAGCAGCAGAGAGAGTGGCTCTGAGCGAGGCAGTGCTGTGATTTATAACAAGAGCCTAGCAGATGGCTGCAACAGGAGTTTGTTTAAGTTTTCTTTAGAGCCTGGCATTCAGCCAGCAACACAGTGAGGGCTTGCCAGAAAAATGTTCACTGACTCTGGACGCCTAACCACTACCTCCCCCTCCTCTCCTCCCCTCTCCCCTCGGGTGTCCCCCTGCCTAACCCCACACAGCCCCCTCTCTCAGTCCAGCACCACACACAGATGCACACTGATACACACAAACTCCCAGTCTCCCAGACTTTCTGGCTCTGATCTCAGCTTACTGTTCTCTCTCTTTCCTCCCATCTGCTTGGCACGCAAACACACACACACACACACACACACACACACACACACACACACACACACACACACACACACACACACACACACACACACACACACACACACACACACACACACACACACACACACACACACACACACATAAACACACACATAAACACACACAGACACACACAGACACACACAGACACACACAAACTCTAGCTGGTTTAATGCTGTTGTGTTGAGTCCCCGGTGCAGACATGGGGGGGAACCTCTGTGGGATCATTGCGGAGCGTTGTGGGGTGGTTGTCTGAACATTGTTTGAAGATTGGGGAGGTGTCTGCTCTAATCCGGGCATGCTGATCACAGCCATATGGCCACTTCCCTTTTCTCACCTATACACAGAGGAAACACACAGGCACGCACACAGCGCACACACACACACACACACACACACACACTGTATAGAGGGAAAGAAAGAAAATAAACTACATTGTTCCACTGTTAGGGGAGAATTAAAGTTGTCAAATCACTCGTGAAGTGGTAGAAAATGCACTACAAAACAGTGCACACACACCATCCATCACACACACCATCCATCACATACACACCATCCATCACATACACACCATCCATCACTTACACACCATCCATCACTTACACACCATCCATCATATACACACCATCCATCACATACACACCATCCATCACATACACACCATCCATCACATACACACTATCCATCACATACACACCATCCATCACATACACACCATCCATCACATACACACCATCCATCACACATACACCATCCATCACACATACACCATCCATCACACACACACCATCCATCACACACACACACCATCCATCACATACACACCATCCATCACATACACACCAGCCATCACACACACCATCCATCACATACACACCATCCATCACACACACACCATCCATCACATACACACCATCCATCACACACACACCATCCATCACACACACACCATCCATCACACACACACCATCCATCACACACACACCATCCATCACACACTCACCCTCCATCACATACACACCATCCATCACATACACACCATCCATCACATACACACCATACATCACATACACACCATCCATCACACACACCATCCATCTCACACACCATCCATCTCACACGCCATCCATCACATACACACCATCCATCACATACACACCATCCATCACACACACTATCCATCACACACACTATCCATCACACACACTATCCATCACATAACGCATCCATCACATACACCATCAATCACATACACTATCCATCACATGGACACCATCCATCACATACACTATCCATCACATGGACACCATCATCACATACACCATCCATCACATACTCACCATCCATCACATACACACCATCGATCACATACACCATCCATCACACACACCATCCAGCACACACACACACTGCATCCGGCACAGACACGCACCATTACACAAACCATCAGCACACACACACACCATCCAGCACACACACCATTCCACACACACACACACACACACCATCCATCACACACACCATTACACACGCACACACACACAAACACACACACACACACACCATCCATCACACACACCATTACACACACACACACACACCATCCATCACACAGCAAATAGAGCAGAGGCAGACAAGCTAGAGAGCAGGCCAGAGGCAGACAAGCTAGAGAGCAGGCCAGAGGCAGACAAGCTAGAGAGCAGGCCAGGGCCAGACAAGCTAGAGAGCAGGCCAGGGCCAGACAAGCTAGAGAGCAGGCCAGGGCCAGACAAGCTAGAGATCGGGCCAGGGCCAGACAAGGTAGAGAGCGGGCCAGAGGCAGACAAGCTAGAGAGCGGGCCAGAGGCAGACAAGCTAGAGAGCGGGCCAGAGGCAGACAAGATAGAGAGCGGGCCAGAGGCAGACAAGCTAGAGAGCGGGCCAGAGGCAGACAAGCTAGAGAGCGGGCCAGAGGCAGACAAGCTAGAGAGCGGGCCAGAGGCAGACAAGCTAGAGAGCGGGACAGAGGCAGACAAGCTAGAGAGCGGGCCAGAGGCAGACAAGCTAGAGAGCGGGCCAGAGGCAGACAAGCTATAGAGCGGGCCAGAGGCAGACAAGCTATAGAGCGGGCCAGGGCCAGACAAGCTAGAGAGCGGGCCAGGGACAGACAAGCTAGAGAGCGGGCCAGAGGCAGACAAGCTAGAGAGCGGGCCAGGGACAGACAAGCTAGAGAGCGGGCCAGAGGCAGACAATGTAGAGAGCGGGCCAGAGGCAGACAATGTAGAGAGCGGGCCAGAGGCAGACAATGTAGAGAGTGGGCAAGAGGCAGACAATGTAGAGAGCGGGCCAGAGGCAGACAATGTAGAGAGCGGGCCAGAGGCAGACAATGTAGAGAGCGGGCCAGAGGCAGACAATGTAGAGAGCGGGCCAGAGGCAGACAATGTAGAGAGCGGGCCAGAGGCAGACAATGTAGAGAGCGGGCCAGAGGCAGACAATGTAGAGAGCGGGCCAGAGGCAGACAATGTAGAGAGCGGGCCAGAGGCAGACAATGTAGAGAGCGGGCCAGAGGCAGACAATGTAGAGAGCGGGCCAAAGGCAGACAATGTAGAGAGCGGGCCAGAGGCAGACAATGTAGAGAGCGGGCCAGAGGCAGACAATGTAGAGAGCGGGCCAGAGGCAGACAATGTAGAGAGCGGGCCAGAGGCAGACAATGTAGAGAGCGGGCCAGAGGCAGACAATGTAGAGAGCGGGCCAGAGGCAGACAAGCTAGAGAGCGGGCCAGAGGCAGACAAGCTAGAGAGCGGGCCAGAGGCAGACAAGCTAGAGAGCGGGCCAGAGGCAGACAAGCTAGAGAGCGGGCCAGAGGCAGACAAGCTAGAGAGCGGGCCAGAGGCAGACAAGCTAGAGAGCGGGCCAGAGGCAGACAAGCTAGAGAGCGGGCCAGAGGCAGACAAGCTAGAGAGCGGGCCAGGGACAGACAAGCTAGAGAGCGGGCCAGGGACAGACAAGCTAGAGAGCGGGCCAGAGGCAGACAAGCTAGAGAGCGGGCCAGAGGCAGACAAGCTAGAGAGCGGGCCAGAGGCAGACAAGCTAGAGAGCGGGCCAGAGGCAGACAAGCTAGAGAGCGGGCCAGAGGCAGACAAGCTATAGAGCGGGCCAGGGGCAGACAAGCTATAGAGCGGGCCAGGGGCAGACAAGCTAGAGAGCGGGCCAGGGACAGACAAGCTAGAGAGCGGGCCAGGGACAGACAAGCTAGAGAGCGGGCCAGGGACAGACAAGCTAGAGAGCGGGCCAGGGACAGACAAGCTAGAGAGCGGGCCAGGGACAGACAAGCTAGAGAGCGGGCCAGAGGCAGACAATGTAGAGAGCGGGCCAGAGGCAGACAATGTAGAGAGCGGGCCAGATGCAGACAATGTAGAGAGCGGGCCAGAGGCAGACAATGTAGAGAGCGGGCCAGAGGCAGACAATGTAGAGAGCGGGCCAGAGGCAGACAATGTAGAGAGCGGGCCAGAGGCAGACAATGTAGAGAGCGGGCCAGAGGCAGACAATGTAGAGAGCGGGCCAGAGGCAGACAATGTAGAGAGCGGGCCAGAGGCAGACAATGTAGAGAGCGGGCCAGAGGCAGACAATGTGGAGAGCGGGCCAGAGGCAGACAATGTAGCGAGCGGGCCAGAGGCAGACAATGTAGAGAGCGGGCCAGAGGCAGACAATGTAGAGAGCGGGCCAGAGGCAGACAATGTAGAGAGCGGGCCAGAGGCAGACAATGTAGAGAGCGGGCCAGAGGCAGACAATGTAGAGAGCGGGCCAGAGGCAGACAATGTAGAGAGCGGGCCAGAGGCAGACAATGTAGAGAGCGGGCCAGAGGCAGACAATGTAGAGAGCGGGCCAGAGGCAGACAATGTAGAGAGCGGGCCAGAGGCAGACAATGTAGAGAGCGGGCCAGAGGCAGACAATGTAGAGAGCGGGCCAGAGGCAGACAATGTAGAGAGCGGGCCAGAGGCAGACAAGCTAGAGAGCGGGCCAGGGACAGACAAGCTAGAGAGCGGGCCAGGGACAGACAAGCTAGAGAGCGGGCCAGAGGCAGACAAGCTAGAGAGCGGGCCAGAGGCAGACAAGCTAGAGAGCGGGCCAGAGGCAGACAAGCTAGAGAGCGGGCCAGGGACAGACAAGCTAGAGAGCGGGCCAGGGACAGACAAGCTAGAGAGCGGGCCAGAGGCAGACAAGCTAGAGAGCGGGCCAGAGGCAGACAAGCTAGAGAGCGGGCCAGAGGCAGACAAGCTAGAGAGCGGGCCAGAGGCAGACAAGCTAGAGAGCGGGCCAGAGGCAGACAAGCTAGAGAGCGGGCCAGAGGCAGACAAGCTAGAGAGCGGGCCAGAGGCAGACAAGCTAGAGAGCGGGCCAGAGGCAGACAAGCTAGAGAGCGGGCCAGAGGCAGACAAGCAAGAGAGCGGGCCAGAGGCAGACAAGCTAGAGAGCGGGCCAGAGGCAGACTAGCTAGAGAGCGGGCCAGAGTTAGACAAGCTAGAGAGCGGGCCAGAGGCAGACAAGCTAGAGAGCGGGCCAGAGGCAGACAAGCTAGAGAGCGGGCCAGAGGCAGACAAGCAAGATAGCGGGCCAGAGGCAGACAAGCTAGAGAGCGGGCCAGAGGCAGACAAGCTAGAGAGCGGGCCAGAGGCAGACAAGCAAGAGAGCGGGCCAGAGGCAGACAAGCTAGAGAGCGGGCCAGAGGCAGACAAGCTAGAGAGCGGGCCAGAGGCAGACAAGCTAGAGAGCGGGCCAGAGGCAGACAAGCTAGAGAGCGGGCCAGAGGCAGACAAGCTAGAGAGCGGGCCAGAGGCAGACAAGCTAGAGAGCGGGCCAGGGACAGACAAACTAGAGAGCGGGCCAGAGGCAGACAAGCTAGAGAGCGGGCCAGAGGCAGACAAGCTAGAGAGCGGGCCAGAGGCAGACAAGCTAGAGAGCGGGCCAGAGGCAGACAAGCTAGAGAGCGGGCCAGAGGCAGACAAGCTAGAGAGCGGGCCAGAGGCAGACAAGCTAGAGAGGAGACCAGAGGCAGACAAGCTAGAGAGCGGGCCAGAGGCAGACAAGCTAGAGAGCGGGCCAGAGGCAGACAAGCTAGAGAGCGGGCCAGAGGCAGACAAGCTAGAGAGCGGTCCAGAGGCAGACAAGCTAGAGAGGAGACCAGAGGCAGACAAACTAGAGAGCGGGCCAGAGGCAGACAAGCTAGAGGAGGCCAGAGGCAGACAAGCTAGAGAGGAGGCCAGGGGCAGACAAGCTAGAGAGGAGGCCAGAGGCAGACAAGCTAGAGAGGAGGCCAGAGGCAGACAAGCTAGAGAGCGGGCCAGAGGCAGACAAGTTAGAGAGGAGGCCAGAGGCAGACAAGCTAGAGAGGAGGCCAGAGGCAGACAAGCTAGAGAGGAGGCCAGAGGCAGACAAGCTAGAGAGGAGGCCAGAGGCAGACAAGCTAGAGAGGAGGCCAGAGGCAGACAAGCTTGAGAGCGGGCCAGAGGCAGACAAGCTAGAGAGCGGGCCAGAGGCAGACAAGCTAGAGAGCGGGCCAGAGGCAGACAAGCTAGAGAGCGGGCCAGAGGCAGACAAGCTAGAGAGCGGGCCAGAGGCAGACAAGCTAGAGAGCGGGCCAGAGGCAGACAAGCTAGAGAGCGGGCCAGAGGCAGACAAGCTAGAGAGCGGGCCAGAGGCAGACAAGCTAGAGAGCGGGCCAGAGGCAGACAAGCTAGAGAGCGGGCCAGAGGCAGACAAGCTAGAGAGCGGGCCAGAGGCAGACAAGCTAGAGAGGAGACCAGAGGCAGACAAGCTAGAGAGCGGGCCAGAGGCAGACAAGCTAGAGAGCGGGCCAGAGGCAGACAAGCTAGAGAGCGGGCCAGAGGCAGACAAGCTAGAGAGCGGTCCAGAGGCAGACAAGCTAGAGAGGAGACCAGAGGCAGACAAGCTAGAGAGCGGGCCAGAGGCAGACAAGCTAGAGGAGGCCAGAGGCAGACAAGCTAGAGAGGAGGCCAGGGCAGACAAGCTAGAGAGGAGGCCAGAGGCAGACAAACTAGAGAGGAGGCCAGAGGCAGACAAGCTAGAGAGCGGGCCAGAGGCAGACAAGTTAGAGAGGAGGCCAGAGGCAGACAAGCTAGAGAGGAGGCCAGAGGCAGACAAGCTAGAGAGGAGGCCAGAGGCAGACAAGCTAGAGAGGAGGCCAGAGGCAGACAAGCTAGAGAGGAGGCCAGAGGCAGACAAGCTAGAGAGCGGGCCAGAGGCAGACAAGCTAGAGAGCGGGCCAGAGGCAGACAAGCTAGAGAGCGGGCCAGAGGCAGACAAGCTAGAGAGCGGGCCAGAGGCAGACAAGCTAGAGAGCGGGCCAGAGGCAGACAAGCTAGAGAGCGGGCCAGAGGCAGACAAGCTAGAGAGCGGGCCAGAGACAGACAAGCTAGAGAGCGGGCCAGAGGCAGACAAGGTAGAGGAGACCAGAGGCAGACAAGCTAGAGAGCGGGCCAGAGGCAGACAAGCTAGAGAGGAGACCAGAGGCAGACAAGCTAGAGAGCGGGCCAGAGGCAGACAAGCTAGAGAGCGGGCCAGAGGCAGACAAGCTAGAGAGGAGACCAGAGGCAGACAAGCTAGAGAGCGGGCCAGAGGCAGACAAGCTAGAGGAGGCCAGAGGCAGACAAGCTAGAGAGGAGGCCAGAGGCAGACAAGCTAGAGAGGAGGCCAGAGGCAGACAAGCTAGAGAGGCGGCCAGAGGCAGACAAGCTAGAGAGGAGGCCAGAGGCAGACAAGCTAGAGAGGAGGCCAGAGGCAGACAAGTTAGAGAGGAGGCCAGAGGCAGACAAGCTAGAGAGGAGGCCAGAGGCAGACAAGCTAGAGAGGAGGCCAGAGGCAGACAAGGTAGAGAGGAGGCCAGGGCCAGACAAGCTAGAGAGCAGGCCAGAGGCAGACAAGGTAGGAGCAGGCCAGAGGCAGACAAGTTAGAGAGCAGGCCAGAGGCAGACAAGTTAGAGAGCAGGCCAGGGCCAGACAAGGTAGAGAGCAGG
The DNA here is from genome assembly GCF_057628025.1 of Oncorhynchus mykiss. Taxonomy (NCBI): domain Eukaryota; kingdom Metazoa; phylum Chordata; class Actinopteri; order Salmoniformes; family Salmonidae; genus Oncorhynchus; species Oncorhynchus mykiss. The sequence goes on along the minus strand of NC_143047.1, from coordinate 21,445,723 downwards.
CCAGGGCCAGACAAGGTAGAGAGCAGGCCAGAGGCAGACAAGGTAGAGAGCGGGCCAGAGGCAGACAAGGTAGAGAGCAGGCCAGAGGCAGACAAGGTAGAGAGCAGGCCAGAGGCAGACAAGGTAGAGAACAGGCCAGAGAAAGACAAGCTAGAGAGGGGGCCAGAGGCAGACAAGGTAGAGAGCGGGCCAGAGGCAGACAAGCTAGAGAGCGGGCCAGAGGCAGACAAGCTAGAGAGCGGGCCAGAGGCAGACAAGCTAGAGAGCGGGCCAGAGGCAGACAAGCTAGAGAGCGGGCCAGAGGCAGACAAGCTAGAGAGCGGGCCAGAGGCAGAAAAGCTAGAGAGCGGGCCAGAGGCAGACAAGCTAGAGAGCGGGCCAGAGGCAGACAAGCTAGAGAGCGGGCCAGAGGCAGACAAGCTAGAGAGCGGGCCAGAGGCAGACAAGCTAGAGAGCGGGCCAGAGGCAGACAAGGTAGAGGAGACCAGAGGCAGACAAGCTAGAGAGCGGGCCAGAGGCAGACAAGCTAGAGAGGAGACCAGAGGCAGACAAGCTAGAGAGCGGGCCAGAGGCAGACAAGCTAGAGAGCGGGCCAGAGGCAGACAAGCTAGAGAGGAGACCAGAGGCAGACAAGCTAGAGAGCGGGCCAGAGGCAGACAAGCTAGAGGAGGCTAGAGGCAGACAAGCTAGAGAGGAGGCCAGAGGCAGACAAGCTAGAGAGGAGGCCAGAGGCAGACAAGCTAGAGAGGAGGCCAGAGGCAGACAAGCTAGAGAGGCCAGAGGCAGACAAGCTAGAGAGGAGGCCAGAGGCAGACAAGCTAGAGAGGAGGCCAGAGGCAGACAAGCTAGAGAGGAGGCCAGAGGCAGACAAGCTAGAGAGGAGGCCAGAAGCAGACAAGTTAGAGAGGAGGCCAGAGGCAGACAAGCTAGAGAGGAGGCCAGAGGCAGACAAGCTAGAGAGGAGGCCAGAGGCAGACAAGGTAGAGAGGAGGCCAGGGCCAGACAAGGTAGAGAGCAGGCCAGAGGCAGACAAGGTAGGAGCAGGCCAGAGGCAGACAAGTTAGAGAGCAGGCCAGAGGCAGACAAGTTAGAGAGCAGGCCAGGGCCAGACAAGGTAGAGAGCAAGCCAGGGCCAGACAAGGTAGAGAGCAGGCCAGAGGCAGACAATGTAGAGAGCGGGCCAGAGGCAGACAATGTAGAGAGCGGGCCAGAGGCAGACAATGTAGAGAGCGGGCCAGAGGCAGACAATGTAGAGAGCGGGCCAGAGGCAGACAATGTAGAGAGCGGGCCAGAGGCAGACAATGTAGAGAGCGGGCCAGAGGCAGACAATGTAGAGAGCGGGCCAGAGGCAGACAATGTAGAGAGCGGGCCAGAGGCAGACAATGTAGAGAGCGGGCCAGAGGCAGACAATGTAGAGAGCGGGCCAGAGGCAGACAATGTAGAGAGCGGGCCAGAGGCAGACAATGTAGAGAGCGGGCCAGAGGCAGACAAGCTAGAGAGCGGGCCAGGGACAGACAAGCTAGAGAGCGGGCCAGGGACAGACAAGCTAGAGAGCGGGCCAGAGGCAGACAAGCTAGAGAGCGGGCCAGAGGCAGACAAGCTAGAGAGCGGGCCAGAGGCAGACAAGCTAGAGAGCGGGCCAGGGACAGACAAGCTAGAGAGCGGGCCAGGGACAGACAAGCTAGAGAGCGGGCCAGAGGCAGACAAGCTAGAGAGCGGGCCAGAGGCAGACAAGCTAGAGAGCGGGCCAGAGGCAGACAAGCTAGAGAGCGGGCCAGAGGCAGACAAGCTAGAGAGCGGGCCAGAGGCAGACAAGCTAGAGAGCGGGCCAGAGGCAGACAAGCTAGAGAGCGGGCCAGAGGCAGACAAGCTAGAGAGCGGGCCAGAGGCAGACAAGCTAGAGAGCGGGCCAGAGGCAGACAAGCAAGAGAGCGGGCCAGAGGCAGACAAGCTAGAGAGCGGGCCAGAGGCAGACTAGCTAGAGAGCGGGCCAGAGTTAGACAAGCTAGAGAGCGGGCCAGAGGCAGACAAGCTAGAGAGCGGGCCAGAGGCAGACAAGCTAGAGAGCGGGCCAGAGGCAGACAAGCAAGATAGCGGGCCAGAGGCAGACAAGCTAGAGAGCGGGCCAGAGGCAGACAAGCTAGAGAGCGGGCCAGAGGCAGACAAGCAAGAGAGCGGGCCAGAGGCAGACAAGCTAGAGAGCGGGCCAGAGGCAGACAAGCTAGAGAGCGGGCCAGAGGCAGACAAGCTAGAGAGCGGGCCAGAGGCAGACAAGCTAGAGAGCGGGCCAGAGGCAGACAAGCTAGAGAGCGGGCCAGAGGCAGACAAGCTAGAGAGCGGGCCAGGGACAGACAAACTAGAGAGCGGGCCAGAGGCAGACAAGCTAGAGAGCGGGCCAGAGGCAGACAAGCTAGAGAGCGGGCCAGAGGCAGACAAGCTAGAGAGCGGGCCAGAGGCAGACAAGCTAGAGAGCGGGCCAGAGGCAGACAAGCTAGAGAGCGGGCCAGAGGCAGACAAGCTAGAGAGGAGACCAGAGGCAGACAAGCTAGAGAGCGGGCCAGAGGCAGACAAGCTAGAGAGCGGGCCAGAGGCAGACAAGCTAGAGAGCGGGCCAGAGGCAGACAAGCTAGAGAGCGGTCCAGAGGCAGACAAGCTAGAGAGGAGACCAGAGGCAGACAAACTAGAGAGCGGGCCAGAGGCAGACAAGCTAGAGGAGGCCAGAGGCAGACAAGCTAGAGAGGAGGCCAGGGGCAGACAAGCTAGAGAGGAGGCCAGAGGCAGACAAGCTAGAGAGGAGGCCAGAGGCAGACAAGCTAGAGAGCGGGCCAGAGGCAGACAAGTTAGAGAGGAGGCCAGAGGCAGACAAGCTAGAGAGGAGGCCAGAGGCAGACAAGCTAGAGAGGAGGCCAGAGGCAGACAAGCTAGAGAGGAGGCCAGAGGCAGACAAGCTAGAGAGGAGGCCAGAGGCAGACAAGCTTGAGAGCGGGCCAGAGGCAGACAAGCTAGAGAGCGGGCCAGAGGCAGACAAGCTAGAGAGCGGGCCAGAGGCAGACAAGCTAGAGAGCGGGCCAGAGGCAGACAAGCTAGAGAGCGGGCCAGAGGCAGACAAGCTAGAGAGCGGGCCAGAGGCAGACAAGCTAGAGAGCGGGCCAGAGGCAGACAAGCTAGAGAGCGGGCCAGAGGCAGACAAGCTAGAGAGCGGGCCAGAGGCAGACAAGCTAGAGAGCGGGCCAGAGGCAGACAAGCTAGAGAGCGGGCCAGAGGCAGACAAGCTAGAGAGGAGACCAGAGGCAGACAAGCTAGAGAGCGGGCCAGAGGCAGACAAGCTAGAGAGCGGGCCAGAGGCAGACAAGCTAGAGAGCGGGCCAGAGGCAGACAAGCTAGAGAGCGGTCCAGAGGCAGACAAGCTAGAGAGGAGACCAGAGGCAGACAAGCTAGAGAGCGGGCCAGAGGCAGACAAGCTAGAGGAGGCCAGAGGCAGACAAGCTAGAGAGGAGGCCAGGGCAGACAAGCTAGAGAGGAGGCCAGAGGCAGACAAACTAGAGAGGAGGCCAGAGGCAGACAAGCTAGAGAGCGGGCCAGAGGCAGACAAGTTAGAGAGGAGGCCAGAGGCAGACAAGCTAGAGAGGAGGCCAGAGGCAGACAAGCTAGAGAGGAGGCCAGAGGCAGACAAGCTAGAGAGGAGGCCAGAGGCAGACAAGCTAGAGAGGAGGCCAGAGGCAGACAAGCTAGAGAGCGGGCCAGAGGCAGACAAGCTAGAGAGCGGGCCAGAGGCAGACAAGCTAGAGAGCGGGCCAGAGGCAGACAAGCTAGAGAGCGGGCCAGAGGCAGACAAGCTAGAGAGCGGGCCAGAGGCAGACAAGCTAGAGAGCGGGCCAGAGGCAGACAAGCTAGAGAGCGGGCCAGAGACAGACAAGCTAGAGAGCGGGCCAGAGGCAGACAAGGTAGAGGAGACCAGAGGCAGACAAGCTAGAGAGCGGGCCAGAGGCAGACAAGCTAGAGAGGAGACCAGAGGCAGACAAGCTAGAGAGCGGGCCAGAGGCAGACAAGCTAGAGAGCGGGCCAGAGGCAGACAAGCTAGAGAGGAGACCAGAGGCAGACAAGCTAGAGAGCGGGCCAGAGGCAGACAAGCTAGAGGAGGCCAGAGGCAGACAAGCTAGAGAGGAGGCCAGAGGCAGACAAGCTAGAGAGGAGGCCAGAGGCAGACAAGCTAGAGAGGCGGCCAGAGGCAGACAAGCTAGAGAGGAGGCCAGAGGCAGACAAGCTAGAGAGGAGGCCAGAGGCAGACAAGTTAGAGAGGAGGCCAGAGGCAGACAAGCTAGAGAGGAGGCCAGAGGCAGACAAGCTAGAGAGGAGGCCAGAGGCAGACAAGGTAGAGAGGAGGCCAGGGCCAGACAAGCTAGAGAGCAGGCCAGAGGCAGACAAGGTAGGAGCAGGCCAGAGGCAGACAAGTTAGAGAGCAGGCCAGAGGCAGACAAGTTAGAGAGCAGGCCAGGGCCAGACAAGGTAGAGAGCAGGCCAGGGCCAGACAAGGTAGAGAGCAGGCCAGAGGCAGACAAGGTAGAGAGCGGGCCAGAGGCAGACAAGGTAGAGAGCAGGCCAGAGGCAGACAAGGTAGAGAGCAGGCCAGAGGCAGACAAGGTAGAGAACAGGCCAGAGAAAGACAAGCTAGAGAGGGGGCCAGAGGCAGACAAGGTAGAGAGCGGGCCAGAGGCAGACAAGCTAGAGAGCGGGCCAGAGGCAGACAAGCTAGAGAGCGGGCCAGAGGCAGACAAGCTAGAGAGCGGGCCAGAGGCAGACAAGCTAGAGAGCGGGCCAGAGGCAGACAAGCTAGAGAGCGGGCCAGAGGCAGAAAAGCTAGAGAGCGGGCCAGAGGCAGACAAGCTAGAGAGCGGGCCAGAGGCAGACAAGCTAGAGAGCGGGCCAGAGGCAGACAAGCTAGAGAGCGGGCCAGAGGCAGACAAGCTAGAGAGCGGGCCAGAGGCAGACAAGGTAGAGGAGACCAGAGGCAGACAAGCTAGAGAGCGGGCCAGAGGCAGACAAGCTAGAGAGGAGACCAGAGGCAGACAAGCTAGAGAGCGGGCCAGAGGCAGACAAGCTAGAGAGCGGGCCAGAGGCAGACAAGCTAGAGAGGAGACCAGAGGCAGACAAGCTAGAGAGCGGGCCAGAGGCAGACAAGCTAGAGGAGGCTAGAGGCAGACAAGCTAGAGAGGAGGCCAGAGGCAGACAAGCTAGAGAGGAGGCCAGAGGCAGACAAGCTAGAGAGGAGGCCAGAGGCAGACAAGCTAGAGAGGCCAGAGGCAGACAAGCTAGAGAGGAGGCCAGAGGCAGACAAGCTAGAGAGGAGGCCAGAGGCAGACAAGCTAGAGAGGAGGCCAGAGGCAGACAAGCTAGAGAGGAGGCCAGAAGCAGACAAGTTAGAGAGGAGGCCAGAGGCAGACAAGCTAGAGAGGAGGCCAGAGGCAGACAAGCTAGAGAGGAGGCCAGAGGCAGACAAGGTAGAGAGGAGGCCAGGGCCAGACAAGGTAGAGAGCAGGCCAGAGGCAGACAAGGTAGGAGCAGGCCAGAGGCAGACAAGTTAGAGAGCAGGCCAGAGGCAGACAAGTTAGAGAGCAGGCCAGGGCCAGACAAGGTAGAGAGCAAGCCAGGGCCAGACAAGGTAGAGAGCAGGCCAGAGGCAGACAAGGTAGAGAGCAGGCCAGAGGCAGACAAGGTAGAGAGCAGGCCAGAGGCAGACAAGGTAGAGAGCAGGCCAGAGGCAGACAAGGTAGAGAGCAGGCCAGAGGCAGACAAGGTAGAGAGCAGGCTAGAGGCAGACAAGGTAGAGAGCAGGCCAGAGGCAGACAAGGTAGAGAACAGGCCAGAGAAAGACTGGTGTTGTGTGTTACAGTATGATGTGTGAAATCAGGACCAGATCAGAGGAAGGCTCAGACCTGCTGTACTGTACGCCTCCCTGGGCTCTGACACATAGCCCAAGACTAACTCAACCCAGACACACTTTACAGTACCGTGTAGAGTGTGCAATGGCTGTGAGTGAGCGTGTGTGAAGGTTGCAGTTAAGATTACAGCGTGACCGTCCTTCATCACTCTCCTGCCAGTGGAAGAGGTGTTCAAAGCATTGAGACCGGCATCATTGATTTATCACATCCATCCTTTTCTTTTCTTCTATTCGTTCTTCTTCCTCCTTTTCTCTCCCTCTTCCTCTTTGACCTGTGTTATCTAGTTGATTCTCTCTCTCTTCAGATTCCCCCATTTTCCCTTCCATCACTCCCCTCTCCCTCCTCCCCCATTTCCCCCCCCAAAATTATTTTCGAGATTGTTTCATGTGTGGTGATACAGAGACAGAGACAGCAACTAGCTCTCACAGTCTCACGTCAGAATTAGACATTCATCAAATTTCGAAGTGTTTTTAAGGTTAAGTTTAAGCATTAACTCTGAGTGGTTAAGGTAAGGGTTAAGGGTTAAGGTTTGGCATAGGATTAAAACAAAAATATAAATAACAACTTTCTAGCGCTGGATTCAAACATGCAACATTTGGCTCCAGAAGCAGATGCTTTCCACCATCCCTGTCCACAGCATCGTTGCATAACTGAAACCTACTTGAAGGAAACAGTACTCACTGTTGCCCCTGGTGGCCGGTTTCAACATCACCTCCCAACGTCCTCAGACATAGATGGATGTCGAATACTGACTTGTATCACGGGTGACCTGGCTGGAGGACGAGGCTGAAGATGAGACAGGGACAGAGGCTGAAGATGAGACAGGGACAGGGGCTGAAGATGAGACAGGGACAGGGGCTGAAGATGAGACAGGGACAGAGGCTGAAGATGAGACAGGGACAGAGGCTGAAGATGAGACAGGGACAGCGGCTGAAGATGAGACAGGGACAGCGGCTGAAGATGAGACAGGGACAGGGGCTGAAGATGAGACAGGGACAGAGACAGAGGCTGAAGCTGAGACAGGGACAGGGGCTGAAGCTGAGACAGGGACAGAGGCTGAAGATGAGACCGGGACAGAGACAGAGGCTGAAGAAGAGACAGGGACAGGGGCTGAAGATGAGACAGGGACAGAGGCTGAAGATGAGACAGGGACAGAGGCTGAAGATGAGACAGGGACAGGGGCTGAAGATGAGACAGGGGCTGAAGATGAGACAGGGACAGAGACTGAAGATGAGACAGGGACAGAGGCTGAAGATGAGACAGGGACAGCGGCTGAAGATGAGACAGGGACAGGGGCTGAAGATGAGACAGGGACAGAGACAGAGGCTGAAGCTGAGACAGGGACAGGGGCTGAAGATGAGACAGGGACAGAGGCTGAAGATGAGACCGGGACAGAGACAGAGGCTGAAGAAGAGACAGGGACAGGGGCTGAAGATGAGCCAGGGACAGAGACTGAAGATGAGACAGGGACAGAGACTGAAGATGAGACAGGGACAGAGGCTGAAGATGAGACAGGTACAGGGGCTGAAGATGAGACAGGGACAGGGGCAGAGACAAAGGGAACTTGTCACAGTTTGAGTTAGAATGAGAAAGGGTGGAGTAGAGTCAGGTTTAAGGGTCGAAGTTAAGGGTGTGTGTATGTGTGTTTGTGCATGTGTGTTTGTGCGTGCACCGCCCTGCTGTGGCTGATTGTCAGAGACTGTGTAGAGGTAGGAGACAGCTAGCTGAATAGCATACCCAAACATGTACACACACAAACACACACAGGGTTATCAATTTCCTATAAACTGTGTCAGAGATGGGGGGATTTTGCGTAATTGATTGAAATGAAGGCTGACACTAAAAACAAATAGATTGAAAGGGAGAACAAGAGAAGAGAGATGAAGAGATATACACTGAGTGTGCAAAACATTAGGAACACCTACTCTTTCCATGACAGGTGAATCCAGGTGAAAGCTATGATCCCTTGTTAAATCCACTTCAATATTAAGGGGAGGAGACAGGTTAAAGAAGGATTTTCAAGCCTTGAGACAATTGAGACATGGTGTGTATGTGTGTCATTCAGAGGGTGAATAGGCAAGACAAAATATTTAAGTGCCTTTGAACGGAGTATGTTGTTAGGTGCCAGGCGCACCGGTTTGTGTCAAATCTGCAATGCTGCTGGGTTTTTCACGCTCAACAGTTTCCTGTGTGAATCAAGAATGGTCCACCACCCAAAGGACATCCAGCCAACTTGACACAACTGTGGGAGGCATTGGAGTCATTATGGACCAGCATCCCTGTGGAATGCTTTCAACACCTTGTAGAGTCCATGCCTCAACGAATTGAGGCTGTTCTGAGGGCAAAAGGGGTTGCAACTCAACATTAGGAAGGTATTCCACATGTTTTGTACACTCAGTGTACAGCAGTCATTATTAGGCTGTGTGTCCTTCTGAGATGGTGGTCATTGACGTCGTCTGATAGAACAGGAAGTGGACAGGTCAAGGGTCAGGTAGCTAAGCAACCTCCTAATGAATATTTATCTCTGAAAGTTAGACTCATGCATGTGTCTGCCAGACATCAGGACACCAGATGGACTAGTTCAGCTGTCCAATGCAGATATACAGTGGGGAGAACAAGTATTTGATACACTGCCGATTTTGCAGGTTTTCCTTCTTACAAAGCATGTGAGGGTCTGTAATTCTTATCATAGGTACACTTCAACTGTGAGAGACGGAATCTAAAACAAAATCCAGAAAATCACATTGTATGATTTTTAAGTAATTAATTAGCATTTTATTGCCTGACCTAAGTATTTGATACATCAGAAAAGCAGAACTTAATATTTGGTACAGAAACCTTTGTTTGCAATTACAGAGATCATACATTTCCTGTAGTTCTTGACCAGGTTTGCACACACTGCAGCAGGGATTTTGGCCCACTCCTCCATACAGGCCTTCTCCAGATCCTTCAGGTTTCGGGGCTGTCGCTGGGCAACACGGACTTTCAGCTCCCTCCAAAGTTTTTCTATTGAGTTCAGGTCTGGAGACTGGCTAGGCCACTCCAGGACCTTGAGATGCATCTTACGGAGCCACTCCTTAGTTGCTCTGGCTGTGTGTTTTGGGTCGTTGTCATGCTGGAAGACCCAGCCACGACCCATCTTCAATGCTCTTACTGAGGGAAGGAGGTTGTTGGCCAAGATCTCGTGATACATGGCCCCATCCATCCTCCCCTCAATACGGTGCAGTCGTCCTGTCCCCTTTGCAGAAAAGCATCCCCAAATAATGATGTTTCCACCTCTATGCTTCACAGTTGGGATGGTGTTGTTGGGGTTGTACTCATCCTTCTTCTTCCTCCAAATACGGCGAGTGGAGTTTAGACCAAAAAGCTCTATTTTTGTCTCATCAGACCACATGACCTCCTCCCATTCCTCCTCTGGATCATCCAGATGGTCATTGGCAAACTTCAGACGGGCCTGGGCATGCGCTGGCTTGAGCAGGGGGACCTTGCATGCGCTGCAGAATTTTAATCCATGACGGCGTAGTGTTACTAATTGTTTTCTTTGAGACTGTGGTCCCAGCTCTCTTCAGGTCATTGACCAGGTCCTGCTGTGTAGTTCTGGGCTGATCCCTCACCTTCCTCATGATCATTGATGCCCCACAAGGTGAGATCTTGCATGGAGCCCCAGACCGAGGGTGATTGACCGTCGTCTTGAACTTCTTCCATTTTCTAATAATTGCACTAACAGTTGTTGCCTTCTCACCAAGCTGCTTGCCTATTGTCATGTAGCCCATCCCAGCCTTGTGCAGGTCTACAATGTTATCCCTGATGTCCTTACACAGCTCCCTGGTCTAGGCCATTGTGGAGAGGTTGAAGTCTGTTTGATTGAGTGTGTGGACAGGTGTCTTTTATACAGGCAACGAGTTCAAACAGGTGCAGTTAATACAGGTAATGAGTGGAGAACAGGAGGGCTTCTTAAAGAAAAACTAACAGGTCTGTGAGAGCCGGAATTCTTACTGGTTGGTAGGTGATCAAATACTTAGGTCATGCAATAAAATGCAAATTAATTACTTAAAAATCATACAATGTGATTTTCTGAATTTTTGTTTTAGATTCCGTCTCTCACAGTTGAAGTGTACCTATGATAAAAATTACAAACCTCTACATTCTTTGTAAGTAGGAAAACCTGCAAAATCGTCAATGTATCAAATACTTGTTCTCCCCACTGTATGAATTCATATTTCTATAATAGCCATATTAATTAAAAAAAAATTAAAATCTGATACTGGTATACCAGAGACCAACCTTAAACATTTTAAATATGTACTGATGGTAAAGTATGCATAGCCCCTGAATAGCCGGCCTCAGCCTATTGAAGACAACAAGAAAAAGAGTGGATGAAGAAAAGAGAAAATGGAGTCTTTTCATTATCAGCTAAAGAGGTTTTCTCATTTTCAGTAATTAACCTTGAAGAGCAGAGCACATTAGCATTGCTCTAATTTTACCCATGACCTCACGACTTCACGACCCTCACTTTCAGACCTGATCTGAGGAGAGAGAGAGAGAGATGGAGAGGGGCAGAATGTACAGTCGTGGCCAAAAGTTTTGAGAATGACACATATTAATTTTCACAAAGTCTGCTGCCTCAGTTTGTATGATGTAATTTGCATATACTCCAGAATGTTATGAAGAGTGTTCAGATGCCATACAAATGAACTGAATCCCAAAAAAACATTTCCACTGCATTTCAGCCTTGCCACAAAAGGAACAGCTGACTTCATGTCAGTGATTCTCTCGTTAACACAGGTGTGAGTGCTGATTGAGTTCGAATAACAGACTGGAAGCTTCAAATGGAGGGTGGTGCTTGGAATCATTGTGCTTCCTCTGTCAATCATGGTTACCTGCAAGGAAACACGTGCCGTCATCATTGCTTTGCACAAAAAGGGCTTCACAGGCAAGGATATTGCTGCCAGTAAGATTGTACCTAAATCAACCATTTATCGGATCATCAAGAATTTCAAGGAGAGCGGTTCAATTGTTGTGAAGAAGGGTTCAGGGCGCCCAAGAAAGTCCAGCAAGCGCCAGGACCGTCTCCTAAAGTTGACTCAGCTGCGGGATCGGGGAACCATCAGTACAGAGCTTGCTCAGGAATGGCAGCCGGCAGGTGTGAGTGCATCTGCATGCACAGTGAGGCGAATACTTTTGGAGGATGGCCTGGTGTCAAGAAGGGCAGCAAAGAAGCCACTTCTCTCCAGGAAAAACATCAGGGACAGACTGATATTCTGTAAAAGGTACAGGGATTGGACTGCTGAGGACTGGGGTAAAGTTATTTTCTCTGATTAATCCCCTTTCCGATTGTTTGGGGCATCTGGAAAGAATCTTGTCCGGAGCAGACAAGGTGAGCGCTACCATCAATCCTGTGTCATGCCAACAGTAAAGCATCCTGTGTGGGGTTGCTTCTCAGCCAAGGGAGTGGGCTCACTCACAATTTTGCCTAATAACACAGCCATGAATAAAGAATGGTACCAACATATCCTCCGAGAGCAACTTCTCCCAACCATCCAGGGACAGTTCGGTGACGAACAATACCTTTTCCAGCATGATGGAGCACCTTGCCATAAGGCAAAAGTGATAACTAAGTTGCTCGGGGAACAAAACATTGACATTTTGGGTCCATGGCCAGGAAACTCCCCAAACCTTAATCCCATTGAGAACGTGTGGTCAATCCTCAAGAGGCGGGTGGACAAACACAAACCCACTAATTCTGACAAACTCCAAGCATTGATTATGCAAGAATGGGCTGCCATCAGTCAGGATGTGGCCCAGAAGTTAATTGACAGGATGCCAGGGCGGATTGCAGAGGTCTTGAAAAAGAAAGGTCAACACTGCAAATATTGACTCTTTGCATCAACTTCATGTAATTGTCAATAAAAGCCTTTGACACTTATGAAATGCTTGTAATTATACTTCAGTATTCCATAGTAACATCTGACAAAAATATCTAAAGACACTGAAGCAGCAAACTTTGTGAAAACTAATATTTGTGTCATTCTTAAAACTTTTCGCCACGACTGTACTGTGTTTGTAGATGCCTGTTTGACTCTGTGTGTGTGTTTGTATGGTTGAAGAGTGTAGTTACTAGTTAGATGGAGATCAGGTTATCCTCTCTTACAGAACAGTCTTGTGGTGTAGAACCAGAATCAGCCAGCCAGGCAGGGTATAGACGATACCGTTATATATTGACTGCAAGTCAACCATAGCAAAAATATGAAGACTTTCTAAACTGCTGGAAACATCACAATTACAATTCTGGCTCACACCAATGTTCCTCTTCAAGCACATCATGGTTCTGTATACTTCTGGCCACAGCTCTAAAAGTCGTTTCAAGCTACTGAGAAAAAAGCCAATAGGCCTGTACTGTTTCTACTCAGTGCACTGGTACTGCTCATTCTAGGCTGGTTCTGTGAATTGATCATGTTACTCATGGTATCACCATGGTACTGGCTGTTCTGAACCCTATGGAGCATTGAGGGGATCCTATCTACAGGGTATCATTATTCATCTTATCCAGTGCAGTGTACCGTGTCTGTGTGTTTTCATACACGCTGTAGGCTCAGACTGATCACTAGAAATAGATGCCGATTTGGGATGTTTGAAAGGGTCCCAGAACGTTGATATGTCCTTCCTCTGCTCTCACCCAGAACATAACGACTGGTGATGCTTGGTGCCGGAGCACACTGTTTAGACCACTTCACTAGGACAGTTCACCATGCTCTAGCAACCTATAGTCCATACCTAAACGTAACCCTTTGAGATGGTTCGGTTTTAACCATGTAACCATGCAGAATGAACCCTGTGACTCTGTCAGACTGAATGGATTGCTGTGTGGAAGAGCCCAGTTCTCAGTGATGTGGTGTTAAAGTAGGAAGACAAGACCAGTTAACTACCTGCTCTCTACAAACTCATACATACTGGGACCTTGGAACACACCTCTACATTACCTATACAACCTATAGTGTATGTGTGTGTATGTGTGTGTGTGTGTGTGTGGTACAACAGAGCAGGACAGGCTGTAGCCAAGCCCAGGGGTAAATATTTGAGTTGTGAATACTGCAGGCATGGGGAAGAGTGGAGAGGGCCTGTCTGATGCTCTGATTCCATGAGATGTCGAGGATGACATCAACTTTACCACCCGCAAGACAGAGACTGGACAGGGGAGAGGGGAGGGAGTGTGTTTGAAGCAATTTGCTTGAAGCAAATCCTAGCTGTGCTGAGAGTTGGGTTGGTCCTGTACCTGTGTATGCGTGTGTATTATTGGCTGTAAGTGTGTGTGTTAATGACATGGACATCTCAGAGCCCCTCTCACCTCCAATACAGAACTGGGTGCTGTGACAACCACAGTCTACATCGGTCACGCCATCCCCAAGGGTGTGTGTGTGTTCATGCGTGTGTGACAGGGGTGTAATAACAGCAGGTCTCCCCCAGCCCACCGTGCATGGTACCCCTCTGACTTCCTGTGACACTCTGTTTGACACTACACCCAGCGGTGTCCCCATACACACATATTAGACACAGGAGTGTTGGTACTTTGTTTCTGATGACAGCAATCCGTCATTGAAAGTCACATTCTATGCTATCGTTCTAGTGGTTTAAACTTTGGTTAGACTCAGTTGGTTCACATTTGCAAATATGCATTTTCCCCTCTGGATTATTGGATTAAAACATTTATTCAAGTGAAGCATTGTTTGGACTAGCTTTGTCTGGAGAATTCTCTATTTTTCCCTGTCCTGCCTGCCTGCCTGCCTGCCTGCCTGCCTGCCTGCCTGCCTGCCTGCCTGCCTGCCTGCCTGCCTGCCTGCCTGCCTGCCTGCCTGCCTGCCTGTCTGTCTGTCTGTCTGTCTGTCTGTTTGTTTGTTTTGCACAAGCGATTGGCAGGCGAGAGTGTAAATAGAGCCTCCAACAACACTGCCAAAACTCCATCTCTCTCCATATCTCTTTTCCTCTTCCCTCCTATTTCTCTTTCTCATGCCATCTCTCCATCTCCCTCCCTCCCTTTGTGGGGAAGTCTTCCCAGCCCTGCGTCTCCCCCTGTCTCCCAGCGCCCACACCACAGCTTTATTCTCCTCTCCAGAGAACTCAGATTTATTGTGCCAATATTTATTTGTAGGTTTATTTTTGTCATAATGCACTTATTAACGGCAGCAGAGAATTGTTTGTGTTGCGTATCGCAAGGTAGTCCGAGGGGATGGAAAGTACAGCAGGGTGATATTTTATCTTGCTCTCCTAGCAGACAAGGGAAGTGTCTAGTAGAAGGTAGGTGTAGAGGGTGAGAGATGGGGGAGATTGAGAGAGAGAGGGGGGGGGGGAAACAAGGATGTGTGTGTGTTTATTTGGGGGGATAGAGAGAGAGAAGAAGCTTCCCTCTCTTCTCTCTCTCCGTGGCAGGCAGGCAGCGAGTGAAGTGGAGCGAGGCAGGGAGGAAGCAGGGAGGGAAGCTGTGCCAAGCTGGAGATGAATTCCTGCCAAGAGTCTACTTGTTTGCTCGTCTGGCTGGAGCCAGAGGCTGACCTTATTAGCTGTGAGGGCAGCCGTCTTATTAAAACACATCTGGCGCTCAGAGAGCCCAAATAGTCCTCATATTGTCTTCCTGCTCACTCCTGACCTTGCGTTACCTAGCAGGAATGCTGACAAGGGCTTCACGCATCTGTTGAGAGTTTCTGCAGGCTTTTTCTCTCTGCCTCCGCTCCCTACATCCCTCCCTCGGTCGCTGTCTTCACTGGCGCCTGCACAGTAGCTGTGTGGGACCTGCCCCCCCCCCCTTTTCATTTTACCTCCCCTCCTCCTCCCTCCCTTCCTCTACTGCACATGGTGAGGTTTTTCTTACAGCCAGGTTGGCGTGTTGATACAATTATCCCTGTGTGTATTTGTTTTATTAGTGTCTGTAACCTGGGTTTGTTTAAATAGCATTTTGATGGTTATTTTTAAGTGTGAATAGTGCCGCTTCCCGCGGCTTTGTGTGTTGGGGGTTTATGTGGAGCTAAACAGTACTGACAATAACCAACCAACAGTACTGACAATAACCAACTAACAGTACTGACAATAACCAACCAAAGGTACTGACAATAACCAACTAACAGTACTGACAATAACCAACCAACAGTACTGACAATAACCAACCAACAGTACTGACAATAACTAACCAACAGTACTGACAATAACCAACCAACAGTACTGACAATAACTAACCAACAGTACTGACAATAACCAACTAACAGTACTGACAATAACCAACAACCAGTACTGACAATAACCAACCACCAGTACTGACAATAACCAACCAACAGTACTGACAATAACCAACCAACAGTACTGACAATAACCAACAACCAGTACTGACAATAACCAACCAACAGTACTGACAATAACCAACCAACAGTACTGACAGTAACCAACCAACAGTACTGACAATAACCAACCAACAGTACTGACAATAACCAACCAACAGTACTGACAATAACCAACAACCAGTACTGACAATAACCAACCAACAGTACTGACAATAACCAACCAACAGTACTGACAGTAACCAACCAACAGTACTGACAATAACCAACAACCAGTACTTACAATAACCAACCAACAGTACTGACAATAACCAACTAACAGTACTGACAGTAACCAACCAACAGTACTGACAGTAACCAACCAACAGTACTGACAATAACCAACCAACAGTACTGACAATAACCAACAACCAGTACTGACAATAACCAACTAACAGTATTGACAATAACCAACCAACAATTCTGACAATAACCAACCATCAGTACTGACAATAGCCAACCAACAGTACTGACAATAACCAATAACCTCTCCTCTCTTCCTCCCTCCTCTCTTCTCTTCCTCTCTCCCTCTCCTCCTCCTCTCTCCCTCTCCTCTCGTTTATCTTAGTGACTTGCTCATCAGGACTAATTGCAGAGAGACCCTAGTTTGCTGTCTCAAAACAAACACAGCGTCAGGCGCTGGGTTGGCGGGGGAGAGGATAAGGAGAGGGACAGGAGATGAGGGTGAGGAGAAAGATGGAGAAGAGGGGGATAGGAGAGAGGGAAGACAGGAGAGGAATGAGCGGGTGAAGAGAGAGGAAGAATGTTTTTTGCAACGTGGGGATCAAAGCCAGGTCTCTAGTCAGCTGGATGTAACTATGCTCCATGGGAAATTAAAGACAGAATTGTCTAGAAAATCTCTGGAAGATGTAGAAGATTATGAATCAAATGAATATGGACAGAGCAGAGTAGGAAATGCAGTGTTTCCAGATAAGGACAGGAGCCTTCTTGACTGTCAGTTTTATACAAAATCTGTAGGATTTTTCTCTCTGCCTCCGCTCCCTACATCACCCCCTCGGTCGCTGTCTTCACTGGTGCCTGCACAGTAGCTCTGTGGGACCTGCCCCCCTTTTCATTTTATAATGCACTGTACACCTTCTGAAGATAATGTCTGTGTCAAGAACAAGCTTATGTTTTGGACTTTCTGTGTCATACACCCACTGATACACACTCACACTGAACATCTGTCTTCCTGCTTCCCCCACTCTCTCTCCCTCCCCCTCTTCACCTTATTTCAGTCTCTCCCTCCCCCTTCTGTATTCTACAGCTGTACTGTGGGATGTGTGTTTGTGTATTTTGGGTGGGCGGGGGGGTGCATGTGTGTCTAGGCAGTGTGTGTGTGTGTGCGGTGGTGATGACATGATGCAGTGTGCTGTTCTGTTCTGTTTCCTCATCCATCAGACCAGTGTGCTGCTCCTTGGACACTGTGCTCTGGGCCTGTCTCTGGGCCTGTCTCTGGGCCAGTCTCTGGACACTGCTCTGGGCCAGTCTCTGGGCCTGTCTCTGTCTTGGTTGGTCTCTGTGAGTGTCTACATACAGTATGTATCTGTGGGTCTGCCTACCTGCCTGTCTGTCTGCTTTACAGAGCTCAGACAAAATAGTGAACTCAGGCATTCACACTGAGCAGAACATTGTATGTATGTAATTGTACAGTACAGCACTATGGTTATGGTACTAAGTACTATATAGTAATACAGACTGTACTACATGACTATATGCCGTGTTTAGAGCTGCTGGGAAGTTGCCATGAGGTCTCTCTGGTGATTCACTTCTCTGTCTCTCTTTCTCTCCTCCAGGTGCTCCCTATGACTCAGTCTTACTGAGGTGCGGTGTGTGCGTGTGTGTGTGTACGTGTGTGCGTGTGTTTGTGTGTGTATGAGCACTGACGCAGAACAGAACATCTAGCACTGGGGACGTGTGCTTTGTTTAGAAGCACACACACATCCCCTTTCTTTCAGCTCTATTTATTCATGGCTCCGTGACAGCTCCATCATCAGCCGGACGCTCTGATTGGATGCCAGAACATTCTGTGTTCCAAATCTCACTGCTGAGAACAGCACTGCTGAGAACAGAACAGCACTGCTGAGAACAGAACAACACTGCTGAGAACAGAACAGCACTGCTGAGAACTGAACAACACTGCTGAGAACTGAACAACACTGCTGAGAACAGAACAACACTGCTGAAAACAGAACAGCACTACTGAGAACAGAACAGCACTGCTGAGAACAGAACAGCACTGCTGAGAACAGAACAGCACTACTGAGAACAGAACAGCACTACTGAGAACAGAACAACACTGCTGAGAACAGAACAGCACTGCTGAGAACAGAACAGCACTACTGAGAACAGAACAGCACTGCTGAGAACAGAACAGCACTGCTGAGAACTGAACAACACTACTGAGAACTGAACAACACTACTGAGAACAGAACAGCACTACTGAGAACAGAACAATACTGCTGAGAACAGAACAGCACTGCTGAGAACTGAACAACACTGCTGAGAACAGAACAACACTACTGAGAACAGAACAGCACTGCTGAGAACAGAACAGCACTGCTGAGAACAGAACAGCACTGCTGAGGACAGAACAACACTACTGAGAGTGAGAGAGCATTATGTGTCCCCCCCTCCCAAGACTAAAGCAGAGCTGGGAAAGGGATTAGGGCTCCTGACCAAGAGCTCTGACGGCCGCCTCTTTCATCTTTCCTAATGGACACACACAGCTGTTAGCTTCCTCTGCTAAGGACTTTTATTGGCTTGAAGCTGAGGGTGGGCCTCTTTGGGATGGCTTTTTACAATCATGATGTCTCAGTACCTAATGGCTGTCCAAGTGTATCAATAATCTGTTTCTGCACCAGTGTGTGTGTATGCCCGAAACAAAGTTGTTATGTGCCTGGGGGAATGAGGCAGCAGGTGCTTAGTGGTGGGCATTGTGGGAAGTGAAGGAATTTGAGGAATCTCTCAGGAGGAGGCAGGTCTACTCTTCAACACACACTAACCGTTGCTATAGATAGCGTCTTAAAGAAACTGTTAGCACAGGGCACTGCTAATGTAAACATGGCAGTTAGATTGCCTTCTGTCCACTGCAGTAACAGGAGGAGGAGTAAAGGAGAGAGAATAGTAAAAGAAAGTGAAGAGTAGGGGGGAATGTGAAGGACTACACAAGGTGGTGACCAGGGAGGTAGACAGTGGAGGGGGGCAGGCAGAGGGAAAGCAGGGGGATGAAAATGGTGTAGGTGGTTGTCTTCCTTTACCCATCAGTAGAATAAACAAGCTTAGTTTCCTGTCTCTGCTCTCTCACTTCCTGTTGTCCATTTGAGTGTGAAAAAGACACCACCTCCCCAATCACCCTCACCAATTCAATTCGATTCTCCCTCTCCCTCAATCCTCTCTCTCATTTTCTCCCTCTCTCTCTTTATCTCTCTCTCTAATCTTCTCTCTCTCTCCTTTCCTATGTCTCTTTTTCACTGTCTGTCACATTCTCATACAGAAACAAGTCCAAATGCTCTGTTGAGCTTCAGCTTTACATCTCCTTGCTGATATTTGTGTGTACTTGTGTATGTACACACTTTTAAGTATAGAATTGTGTGTTGCTTCTATACTCTCTCTCTGTGTGTGTGTGTGTGTGTGTGTGGCGGCGGCCAGATCCTCAGCCTGGGAGCAGCTGTTCCGAGCGCAGGCCACACATGGGTCTGATTAGCACTCTCTGCCTCCCCCCTCACCCTTTCAGCGGGGGCCGCGGCACACTGGCGGCACCAATGATTTTAATGCCTCGTCTGAGTCTGCCAGGAGCTCACACAAAGACACACACACTCACTCACACACACACACACACACACACACACACACACACACACACACACACACACACACACACACACACACACACAAACAGACACACTCAGAGACACACACACACACACACACAAACAGACACACACAGAGACACACAAACAGACGCACACAGAGACACACACACACACACACAGACAGACGCACACAGAGACACACACACACACAGTGAATCTTGTCAGGAGCAGGGTCTCTTTCCTTGATCTGCTATTTCCCTTTCCCTCTGTCTGTGTGAGTTAACCTCTGACCCTCTCTTCCCCCAATCTTGCCCTCCCTCCCTCGCTACAGATGTTAAACCTTAACTTCTTATGGCTGCCATCCCGTTAACGGGATAATTGTCATCAACAACCACTGAATTACATAGCGCCACATTCAAATAATATTACTAAAAATATTTATATTCATGAAATCACAAGTGCAATATAGTAAAACACAGCTTAGCCTATTGTTAATCCACCTGTCGTCTCAGATTTTGAAAATATGCTTTACACTGAAAACAATCCAAGCGTTTGTGTAAGTTTATCGTTCGCTCGACAAAACATTATGTACACCTAGCATCAAGTAGCTTGGTCACGAAAATCAGAAAAGCAATCAAATGAATCTACCTTTGATGATCTTCGGATGTTTTCACTCACGAGACTCCCAGTTACACAATAAATGTTCCTTTTGTTCCATAAAGATTATTTTATATCCAAAATACTTGTTTTCCGCTTTATGTTCAGAAATCCACAGGAAAGAGCGGTCCCGACAACGCAGACAAATTCCAAATAGTATCTGTAATGTCCACAGCAATACGTCAAACTTTTTTTTATAATCAATCCTCAGGTTGTTTTTAAAATATATAATCGATAATATCTCAACCGCAACTGTCTTTTTCAGTCGGAGAGGGAAAGGCAATGGCTGCCCAAATTCTATTACGCATACAAAACGCTGCTGGCACTCAGCCATACAATGACACAATGCTAATTTTTCAAAATAAAAGCCTGAAAGTATGTCTAAAGACTGTTGACACCTTGAGGAAGCTGATTGATATCCCTTTAAACGGAGCAAAGGCAGGCTATGGAACATGGAGTTTTCAAAATAGAAGCCACTTCCTGGTTTGATTTTCCTCAGGGTTTCGCCTGCAATATCAGTTCTGTTATACTCACAAACAATATTTTGACAGTTTTGGAAACTGTAGAGTGTTTTCTATCCAATACTAATAATAATATGCATATATTAGCAACCGAGACTGAGGAGCAGGCCGTTTTAGTTTGGGCAACTTATTCATCCAAGCTACTCAATACTGCCCCCGAGCCATAAGAAGTTTAACAAGCTCAAACTCAGGTTCTCATATCTTTAACCCCTGTTCTGTAATCCCTTCTATACGTAATCTCTCTCTCTTTCTCTCTCTGTCTGTCTGTTGGTGCTCTTTAATTCTCACTCTTTCTACTGTCTCTCTGGTTCTGTCCCTTGTGGTCTCTCTCTCTCATTTTCTCTCTCGCTCTCTCTCTCTCTCTTTTTCTGTTTAGTAAATAACTGTGTAGTGTGACGTAAATGAGACGAGAAGGTGTGAACATGCATTATGTATGAATAACATGTTGACATGATAATTACATTAAAATCACCTCATAATTATATCAGTGAATCAAGCACTAGTGTGTATCGTCTGCTACGAGGTAGTTAGCAACTGCCTTGGAGTCTTTGAAGTGAGAACCCTAAAGTACCCATTGTTACCACATAATTCCCAGTTTAATCCTTAATGCTGATTGATTAAAACCCACGGCTGTCAGCAAATCAGAGGGGAAAGGTACAGAGGTAGAGGGAGGTACAGGGGGGAAAGAAGAGAGGTAGATGGAGGTACAGGGGGTTAAGAAGAGAGGTAAGAGGGAGGTACAGGGGGGAAAGAAGAGAGGTAGAGGGAGGTACAGGGGGTTAAGAAGAGAGGTAGAGGGAGGTACAGGGGGTTAAGAAGAGAGGTATAGGGAGGTACAGGGGGGAAAGAAGAGCGGTAGAGGGAGGTACAGGGGGTAAAGAAGAGAGGTAGAGGGAGGTACAGGGGGTTAAGAAGAGAGGCAGGGGGTTAAGAAGAGTGGCAGGGGGTTAAGCAGAGAGGGAGGTACAGGGGGGAAAGAAGAGAGGAAGGGGTTAAGAAGAGAGGTAGAGGGAGGTACAGGGGGTTAAGAAGAGAGGTAGAGGGAGGTACAGGGGGTTAAGAAGAGAGGCAGGGGGTTAAGAAGAGAGGTAGAGGGAGGTACAGGGGGTTAAGAAGAGAGGTAGTGGGAGGTACAGGGGGGAAAGAAGAGAGGTAGAAGGAGGTACAGGGGGTTAAGAAGAGAGGTAGAGGGAGGTACAGGGGGTTAAGAAGAGAGGCAGGGGGTTAGGAAGAGAGGTAGAGAGAGGTACAGGGGGTTAAGACGAGAGGCAGGGGGAGGTAAAGGGGGTTAAGAAGAGAGGAAGGGGTTAAGAAGAGAGGCAGAGGGAGGTACAGGGGGTTAAGAAGAGAGGTAGAGGGAGGTACAGGGGGTTAAGAAGAGAGGTAGAGGGAGGTACAGGGTGGAAAGAAGAGGTAGAGGGAGGTACAGGGGGTTAGTAAGAGAGGTAGAGGGAGGTACAGGGGGTTAAGAAGAGAGGTAGAGGGAGGTACAGGGGGTTAAGAAGAGAGGCAGGGGGTTAAGAAGAGAGGTAGAGGGAGGTACAGGGGGTTAAGAAGAGAGGTAGAGGGAGGTACAGGGGGTTAAGAAGAGAGGTAGAGGGAGGTACAGGGGGGAAAGAAGAGAGGTAGAGGGAGGTACAGGGGGTTAAGAAGAGAGGTAGAGGGAGGTACAGGGGGTTAAGAAGAGATGCAGGGGGTTAAGAAGAGAGGCAGGGGGTTAAGAAGAGAGGTAGAGAGAGGTACAGGGGGTTAGCAAGAGAGGTAGAGGGAGGTACAGTGGGTTAAGAAGAGAGGAAGGGGTTAAGAAGAGAGGTTGAGGGAGGTACAGGGGGTTAAGAAGAGAGGCAGGGGGTTAAGAAGAGAGGCAGAGGGAGGTACAGGAGGTTAAGAAGAGAGGTAGAGGGAGGTACAGGGGGTTAAGAAGAGAGGTAGAGGGAGGTACAGGGGGGAAAGAAGAGAGGCAGGGGGAGGTACAGGGGGTTAAGAAGAGAGGAAAGGGTTAAGAAGAGAGGTTGAGGGAGGTACAGGGGGTTAAGAAGAGAGGCAGGGGGTTAAGAAGAGAGGTAGAGGGAGGTACAGGAGGTTAAGAAGAGAGGTAGAGGGAGGTACAGGGGGTTAAGAAGAGAGGTAGAGGGAGGTACAGGGGGGAAAGAAGAGAGGTAGAGGGAGGTACAGGGGGTTAAGAAGAGAGGTAGAGGGAGGTACAGGGGGTTAAGAAGAGAGGCAGGGGGTTAAGAAGAAAGGTATAGGGAGGTACAGGGGGTTAAGAAGAGAGGCAGGGGGTTAAGAAGAGAGGAAGAGGGAGGTACAGGGGGTTAAGAAGAGAGGTAGAGGGAGGTACAGGGGGTTAAGAAGAGAGGTAGAGGGAGGTACAGGGGGTTAAGAAGAGAGGTAGAGGGAGGTACAGGGGGTTAAGAAGAGAGGTAGAGGGAGGTACAGGGGGTTAAGAAGAGAGGCAGGGGGTTAAGAAGAAAGGTAGAGGGAGGTACAGGGGGTTAAGAAGAGAGGCAGGGGGTTAAGAAGAGAGGAAGAGGGAGGTACAGGGGGTTAAGAAGAGAGGTAGAGGGAGGTACAGGGGGTTAAGAAGAGAGGCAGGGGGTTAAGAAGAGAGGTAGAGGGAGGTACAGGGGGTTAAGAAGAGAGGCAGGGGGTTAAGAAGAGAGGTAGAGGAATGTAGAGAAGAGAGGTAGAGGGAGGTACAGGGGGTTAAGAAGAGAGGTAGAGGGAGGTACAGGGGGTTAAGAAGAGAGGTACAGGGGGTTAAGAAGAGAGGCAGGGGGGTCAATAATTTCGAACAGAAACATCATTTTTTATTCCAAACCAAGTCTTAATAGCAGCTCTATTATCTTATTGCTTCATGGTTATGTAGGTAGTCTGTCTCTCTGACTCATTCTCTCTCTCAATTCAATTTAATTGGCAAGTTCATTATTATTTATATTGTCAAAGTATACATATATCAGATACAATTGTAGACCTGCACAAGGCTGGGATAGGCTACAGGACAATAGGCAAGCAGCTTGGTGAGAAGGCAACAACTGTTGGCGCAATTATTAGAAAATGGAAGAAGTTCAAGACGACGGTCAATCACCCTCGGTCTGGGGCTCCATGCAAGATCTCACCTCGTGGGGCATCAATGATCATGAGGAAGGTGAGGAATCAGCCCAGAACTACACGGCAGGACCTGGTCAATGACCTGAAGAGAGCTGCGACCACAGTCTCAAAGAAAACCATTAGTAATGCACTACGCCGTCATGGATTAAAATCCTGCAGCGCACGCAAGGTCCCCCTGCTCAAGCCAGCGCATGTCCAGGCCCGTCTGAAGTTTGCCAATGACCATCTGGATGATCCAGATGAGGAATGGGAGAAGGTCATGTGGTCTGATGAGACAAAAATAAAGCTTTTTGGTCTAAACTCCACTCGCCGTATTTGGAGGAAGAAGAAGGATGAGTACAACCCCAAGAACACCATCCCAAATGTGAAACATAGAGTTGGAAACATCATTATTTGGGGATGCTTTTCTGCAAAGGGGACAGGACGACTGTACCGTATTGAGGGGAGGATGGATGGGGCCATGTATCGCGAGATCTTGGCCAACAACCTCCTTCCCTCAGTAAGAGCACTGGAGATTTTATTTTATTTTATTCATTTAAAAAAAAAAAACATTTAACACTTTTTTTTAAGCAGGCAAGTCAGTTAAGAACAAATTCTTATTTTCAATGACGGCCTAGGAACAGTGGGTTAACTGCCTGTTCAGGGGCAGAACCACAGATATGTACCATGTCAGCTCGGGGATTTGAACATGCATCCTTTCGGTTACTCGGTTACTTTCGGTTACTCCAATGCTCTATCTCCTAGGCTAGGAGTGGCTGGGTCTTCCAGCATGACAACGACCCGAAACACACAGCCAGGGCAACTAAGGAGTGGCTCCGTACGAAGCATCTCAAGGTCCTGGAGTGGCCTAGCCAGTCTCCAGACCTGAACCCAATAGAAAATCTTTGGATGGGAGCTGAAAGTCCGTATTGCCCAGCGACAGCCCCGAAACCTGAAGGATCTGGAGAAGGTCTGTATGGAGGAGTGGGACAAAATCCCTGCTGCAGTGTGTGCAAACCTGGTCAAGAACTACAGGAAACGTATGATCTCTGTAATTGCAAACAAAAGTTTCTGTGCCAAATATTAAGTTCTGCTTTTCTGATGTATCAAATACTTAAGTCAGGCAATAAAATGCAAATTAATTACTTAAAAATCATACAATGTGATTGTCTGGATTTTTGTTTTAGATTCCGTCTCTCACAGTTGCTTTGTAAGTAGGAAAATCTGCAAAATCGGCAGTGTATCAAATACTTGTTCTCCCCACTGTATATATATAAAACATATATATATATATATATATATATATATATATATATATATATATATATATATATATATATATATATACACAAATAAATGGTGGGACCAACAGCAATAATAATAGTAGTAGCGGACATGGGATTACCATTAACAACAACTACAACAACAATATTAATGAGAACAACAATACATTAAGGCAGTGGTAGTAGACCAGTGCCAACATGACTGAGAAGACACATGACGTGGTATGAAAGACAAATCAAAACAAGATGGGAAATATTATCGACATTGCTTTGCACTTTTCACTGGCTCAGGTTGTGGCAGGAGGACACATATTTGGCTGCCAAAACTGCACATTTTGGCTTTTCATCCAATAAATATTAGATTTGTTCTTCATCTTTTATAGTATCAAATTCTTTGTATTGAATAAACATTTTGGGAAAGAAATATTCTCTTAGGTCTGAGTAATTGTTACAGAGTAATAGGAAATGCAGCTCTGTCTCTACCTCTCCCCTGGAGCAGAGTGAGCACAGCCTGTCCTCTCTGGGCTGCCAGGTTTGTCTGTGACGACCGGTCTCTATAGCAAAACTGTCCTCTCCAGGCAGCCAGGTTTGTCTGTGACGACCGGTCTCCATAGCCAGACTGTCCTCTCTGGGCAGCCAGGTTTGTCTGTGACGACCGGGCTCTATAGCCAGACTATCCTCTCTGGGCTGCCAGGTTTGTCTGTGACGACCGGTCTCTATAGCAAAACTGTCCTCTCTTGGCAGCCAGGTTTGTCTGTGACGACCGGTCTCCATAGCCAGACTGTCCTCTCTGGGCAGCCAGGTTTGTCTGTGACGACCGGGCTCTATAGCCAGACTATCCTCTCTGGGCAGCCAGGTTTGTCTGTGACGACCGGGCTCTATAGCCAGACTATCCTCTCTGGGCAGCCAGGTTTGTCTGTGACAACCGGTCTCCATAGCCAGACTGTCCTCACTGGGCAGCCAGGTTTGTCTGTGACGACCGTTCTCCATAGCCAGACTGTACCTAGTCAATGTTTTCCTCAGTTTTCTCTCAGTCACAGTGGTCAGATATCAAATCAAATCAAAATCAAATGTATTTATATAGCCCTTTGTACATCAGCTGATATCTCAAAGTGCTGTACAGAAACCCAGCCTAAAACCCCAAACAGCAAGCAATGCAGGTGTAGAAGCACGGTGGCTAGGAAAAACTCCCTAGAAAGGCCAAAACCTAGGAAGAAACCTAGAGAGGAACCAGGCTATGTGGGGTGGCCAGTCCTCTTCTGGCTGTGCCAGGTGGAGATTATAACAGAACATGGCCAAGATGTTAAAATGTTCATAAATGACCAGCATGGTTCAATAATAATAAGGCAGAACAGTTGAAACTGGAGCAGCAGCACGGCCAGGTGGACTGGGGACAGCAAGGAGTCATCATGTCAGGTAGTCCTGAGGCATGGTCCTAGGGCTCAGGTCCTCCGAGAGAGAGAAAGAAAGAGAGAAAGAGAGAGAGAATTACAGAGAGCACACTTAAATTCACACAGGACACCGAATAGGACAGGAGAAGTACTCCAGATATAACAAACTGACCCTAGCCCCCCGACACATAAACTACTGCAGCATAAATACTGGAGGCTGAGACGGGAGAGGTCAGGAGACACTGTGGCCCCATCCGAGGACACCCCCGGACAGGGCCAAACAGGAAGGATATAACCCCACCCACTTTGCCAAAGCACAGCCCCCACACCAGTAGAGGGATATCTTCAACCACCAACTTACCATCCTGAGACAAGGCTGAGTATAGCCCACAAAGATCTCCGCCACGGCACAACCCAAGGGGGGGGGGGGCGCCAACCCAGACAGGATGATCACATCATTGACTCAACCCACTCAGTTCGTTGCTCCAGAGCCTTTCCGTTCACCTTCCCACTCCTGGGCCAGACTACACTCAATCATATGACCCACTGAAGAGATGAGTCTTCAGTAAGACTCAAGGACTTAAAGGTTGAGACCGAGTTTGCGTCTCTGACATGGGTAGGCAGACCGTTCCATAAAAATGGAGCTCTATAGGAGAAAGCCCTGCCTCCAGTTGTTTGCTTAGAAATTCTAGGGACAATTAGGAGGCTTGCGTCTTGTGACCGTAGCGTACATGTAGGTATGTACGGCAGGACCAAATCAGAGAGATAGGTAGGAGCAAGCCCATGTAATGCTTTGTAGGTTAGCAGTAAAACCTTGAAATCAGCCCTTGCTTTGTCAGGAAGCCAGTGTAGGGAGGCAAGCACTGGAGTAATATGATCACATTTTTTGGTTCTAGTCAGGATTCTAGCAGCCGTATTTAGCACTAACTGAAGTTTATTTAGTGCTTTATCCGGGTAGCCGGAAAGTAGAGCATTGCAGTAGTCTAACCTAGAAGTGACAAAAGCATGGATTAATTTTTCTGCATCATTTTTGGATAGAAAGTTTCTGATTTTTGCAATGTTACGTAGATGGAAAAAAGCTGTCCTTGAAATGGTCTTGATATGTTCTTCAAAAGAGAGATCAGGGTCCAGAGTAACGCCGAGGTCCTTCACAGTTTTATTTGAGACAACTGTACAACCATTAAGAATAATTGTCAGATTCAACAGAAGATCTCTTTGTTTCTTGGGACCTAGAACAAGCAACTCTGTTTTGTCCGAGTTTAAAAGTAGAAAGTTTGCAGCCATCCACTTCCTTATGTCTGAAACACGTGCTTCTAGCGAGGGCACTTTTGGGGCTTCACCATGTTTCATTGAAATGTACAGCTGTGTGTCATCCGCATAGCAGTAAAAGTTAACTATATGTTTTTGAATGACATCCCCAAGAGGTAAAATATATAGTGAAAACAATAGTGGTCCTAAAACGGAACCTTGAGGAACACCGAAATTTACAGTTGATTTGTCAGAGGACAAACCATTCACAGAGACAAACTGATATCTTTCCGATTGATAAGATCTAAACCAGGCCAGAACTTGTCCGTGTAAACCAATTTGGGTTTCCAATCTCTCCAAAAGAATGTGGTGATCGATGGTATCAAAAGCAGCACTAAGGTTTAGGAGCACGAGGACAGATGCAGAGCCTCGGTCTGATGCCATTAAAAGGTAATTTACCACCTTCACAAGTGCAGTCTCAGTTCTATGATGGGGTCTAAAACCAGACTGAAGCATTTCGTATACATTGTTTGTCTTCAGGAAGGCAGTGAGTTGCTGCGCAACTGCCTTTTCTAAAATGTTTGAGAGGAATGGAAGATTCGATATAGGCCGATAGTTTTTTATATTTTCTGGGTCAAGGTTTGGCTTTTTCAAGAGAGGCTTTATTACTGCCACTTTTAGTGAGTTTGGTACACATCCGGTGGATAGAGAGCCGTTTATTATGTTCAACCTAGGAGGGCCAAGCACAGGAAGCAGCTCTTTCAGTAGTTTAGTTGGAATAGGGTCCAGTATGCAGCTTGAAGGTTTAGAAGCCATGATTATTTCCATCATTGTGTCAAGAGATATAGTACTAAAACACTTGAGTGTCTCTCTTGATCCTAGGTCCTGGCAGAGTTGTGCAGACTCAGGACAACTGAGCTTTGAAGGAATATGCAGATTTAAAGAGGAGTCTGTAATTTGCTTTCTAATAATCATGATCTTTTCCTCAAAGAAGTTCATGAATTTATTACTGCTGAAGTGAAAGCCGTCCTCTCTTGGGGAATGCTGCTTTTTAGTTAGCTTTGCGACAGTATCAAAAAGGAATTTCGGACTGTTCTTATTTTCCTCAATTAAGTTTGAAAAATAGGATGATCGAGCAGCAGTGAGGGCTCTTCGATACTGCACGGTCTTTCCAAGCTAGTCGGAAGACTTCCAGTTTGGTGTGGCGCCATTTCCGTTCCAATGAAGCTTGCTTCAGAGCTCGGGTATTTTCTGTGTACCAGGGAGCTAGTTTCTTATGAGAAATGTTTTTAGTTTTTAGGGGTGCAACTGCATCTAGGGTATTGCGCAAGGTTAAATTGAGTTCCTCAGTTAGGTGGTTAACTGATTTTTGTCCTCTGGCGTCCTTGGGTAGACAGAGGGAATCTGGAAGGACATCAAGGAATCTTTGTGTTGTCTGTGAATTTATAGCATGACTTTTGATGTTCCTTGGTTGGGGTCTGAGCAGATTATTTGTTGCAATTGCAAACGTAATAAAATGGTGGTCCGATAGTCCAGGATTATGAGGAAAAACATTAAGATAGTCTGCCACCATGTACTGTCTGTTTAGAGACAAATAGCATTGACATTTACTTTGATTTTTTGTGGTGTCTTTCCAATAGGTGATATATTTTTGTTTTTGTTTTGTGATGATATGGTTGGGCCAGATTTTCTGAGCGCTGTCCTGAGGCTCTATGGGGTTGGTTTGGGTTGGTGAACTGAGCCTCAGAACCAGCTGGACTCTTCTCATGTTTCATCTCTTGACATAGCAGAGCTGTGTGATGGAATGTTTTGGGGTCGCTTGTTATTAGATTATTTGATACCTCTTTTTTTATATTCGAATGAGGAGGGGGTGTTGGCCCAATTCTGCTCTACATGCGTTATTAGGAGTTTTTCTTTGCACTTGCAATACAGTCTCTCTCTCTCTCTCTCTTTCTGTGTCTGTCTCTCTGTGTCTCTGCCTCTCTGTGTGCCTCTCTCTCTGTGTGTCTCTGTCTCTCTCTCTCTGTGTCTGTCTCTCTCTCTCTCTCTGTATCTCTGTCTCTCTCTCTGTATCTCTGTCTCTCTCTGTGTCTCTGTCTCTCTCTCTCTGTGTCTCTGTCTCTCTCTCTGTGTCTCTGTCTCTCTCTCTGTCTCTCTCTCTGTGTCTCTGTCTCTCTCTCTGTGTCTCTGTCTGTCTCTCTGTCTCTCTCTCTCCCTGTCTCTCTCTGTGTCTCTGTCTCTATCTGTGTGTCTCTATCTCTCTTTGTCTCTCTCTCTCTCTCTCTCTTTCTCTCTCTCTCTGAGTACTTCCTGACAGGACATGGTGTGAGACAGACAGACATACAGAGGTTGACCTCTATTTGTACATAACTCTATAGAGATAAAAGCCCTGTCTGTCCCTCTTAAGACGATTCCCGTTATTGCAATGTCATAGAAACATAACTATCAGAATTAGTGGTCTATGAATGTGCTTGTTGCGTGGCATCTACAGTCAATTGAGAGGTCATCAACACTACTCCTGCTCAGAACCAGGACACCAGCTTGAAATAGTTAGAGACATGTTCATGTTGTGTGTGTGTGTGTGTGTGTGTGTGTGTGTGTGTGTGTGTGTGCTCCCGCTGTGTTTTCTGATTGTTCTGTCATCCTCCACTAGGTGGTGTCAGTACTCCACTTAGCTGACTTCTGTTGCTGCACAAACGCAGGCAGCATTGAATCCTCCAAATATGGGATACTGGTGGCGCTATATAGGCGTGTCAGTTGGGGATAGATTGTGTGTGTGTATATGTGTGTGTGTGTTATGGTGTGGCTCTGGCTGTGTTGTGGTAGACTGTCGGCTCCACACACCAGCCCGGTCTGTAATTACTCAACCCTGCGCTCACACACGCTGGAGAGTTTAGACAGAACTGTGTTCTTTCTCTCTCTCTCTCTCTCTCTCTCTCTCTCTCTCTCTCTCTCTCTCTATCTCTCTCTCTCTCTCTCTCTCTCTCTCTCTCTCTCTCTCTCTCTCTCTCTCTCTCTCTCTCTCTCTCTCTCTCTCCTGTCCTCTCAGTAGAGTTACAGTAGAACCCTCTCCTGTCCTCTCAGTAGAGTTACAGTAGAACCCTCTCCTGTCCTCTCAGTAGAGTTACAGTAGAACCCTCTCTTGTCCTCTCAGTAGAGTTACAGTAGAACCCTCTCCTGTCCCCCAGTAGAGTTACAGTAGAACCCTCTCCTGTCCTCTCAGTAGAGTTACAGTAGAACCCTCTCCTGTCCCTCAATGGCAGTAGTTTTCCTTCCCAGTGTGGTCAGGTCATTCAGACCCTGCGGACTGTCTCCCGGGGTCAGGAATGTGTTGGCTGTCCCGGCCAATCCCACACTTACCCTGTGGTCACACTCCGCTGGCGGCCATGTCACTACCCCCTGGACACACTCACGCACGGACACACACACACACCCTCCCTCCCTGTTACACCACTTGGAGTTTCCGAGCCATCTCCCTCCCCACCACCACCACCTCGCTCCGTCATTCTCCTCTCTGGTTGGTGGCGTTCTGCCATCAGGGGCGCGGGTGGAAAGTTTTCCATGGGAGAGAGAGCTCCAGAATCCCTCTCACTGAGCAGTAGTGGACATACCCTGTGTCTGTGCTTCTGGCTCTGTACACACTCCCTGGCCAGGCCTCCTGTAACGTGCTAGCAACACACACTCATGTACCCTTTCATGACTCCATCGATAACATCGAGGAGCTAACCACCTCCGTCACCGGCTTCATTAGAAAATGCATCGGCGACGTTGTACCCACGGTGAGGGTTCGCTGCTTCCCCAACCAAAAGCCCTGGATTAACACTGAGGTTGGTGCTAGAGGTCAGGGCTACCGCACACAGAGCTATTGTAGACAACCCTGATGCTACGGATGAAGACAGGAAGAAGTACAAGAAGGCCCGCTACGACCTCCGCAGAGTCATCAAACGAGCAAAATGACAATATAGGAATAAGGTGGAATCATATTCCACAGGCTCCAGGGGAAGACCCAACCGTGATCTGCCCAACGATGCCTCTCTACCAGAGAGGACTGGGTGTGAGGGCCGTCGCCGACCCAGAGAACTGGGTGATCTTGTTCTCTAAGGCCGACATGAGAAGGGTCTTTAATCAGGTCAACACCCACAAGGCCGCGGAGCCTGACGGTATTCCATGGCATGGTCTCAGAGCATGTGAAAACAGCCGGAAGGCATATTCATGGTAATTTTCAACATCTCCTTGTCCCAGTCTGTAATCCACATGTTTTAAGATGACTACCATCATCCCTGTTCCTAAGAACTCCTAAGAACACCTAAGAACTCCTAAAAACACCTAAGAACTCCTAAGAACGCCTAAGACTTCATGCCACAATGACTACTGCCATGTAGCACTCACATCTGTAATCATGAAGTGCTTTGAGGGGCTGTTTAAGGCACACATCAACTCCATCATCCCAGACACCCTAGACCGTCTCCATCTCAAACAGACCCATAGACAACGCAGTCCACACTGCCCTCACCCACCTAGATAAGAGGAATACCTATGTGAGAATGCTGTTCATTGACTACAGCTCAGCTTTCAACAACATTGTCCCCTCCAAGCTCGTCAGTTTAGGACTCTGGGTTTAGGACACCTTCCTCTGCAACTGGATCCTGGACTTCCTATTTCTTGTGTTTCTGTTGTCTAGTATTACATTGTTATTGGTTATTGCATTGTTGTGTTTTGAGTTTGCAAGAAAGGCCTTTCACTGTACTGGTGCATGTGACATTAACACTTGAAACTGAAACACACACTCACACACACACACACAGACACACACACACACACTTACAACGTGCACATGTTTGACAGGCCCTGTACACGTTCCTAACATGTTTAACTATACTGTTCACTGTTTAGTGTTAAGAACAGAGGTGTGTGTGTGTGTGTGTGTGTGTGTGTGTGTGTGTGTGTGTGTGTGTTTGAGAGAGCTAAGATAATTGCTTCATAATAACTACTTTGATCATGCCAGTTAGGAGTGTGACAGTGTTTCAGTGAAATGCTGTGGTGTGGTGCATACCTCTGTGTGTGTGTTCCTGTCTCTGTAGTGGTGCCAGCTTCCTTTAGAGGACTAGGGGCTAAGCCCCACACTGGGGGGCTCTGACAGGCCTGAGAGGTACACTATCTCCTGCTAACACAGGATGGGTTACTGGGCACACACAATGACACACACACACACTATCGCTCTGGGCGTGTAGTGGGGGGGCTAAGTGGACCTGCCCAGACACGCTTACACACACACACACACACACACACACTCCCTCTCCCTGCGTGGCTAAACTAGATTAGTGTGTATAAAAGCCTATAATCCGTCCAGCCTCCCATCCAGGCGGAGAGGAGCCTGTTCTCCAAATGAGGTTTCCTCTGCTCACTCTGTGATGCATGGGTGTCAGGGGGAGGCCACTGAGTGTGTGTGTGTGTTCGCGCACGCACGTGGGTATGTGAGCATACGGGCGTAAGTGTTTGTGCATGTGTCAGTGTCTGTGTAGAGCAGGTCAGTATTGAGTAACAACATCAATTAGTCATCAATTGCCCAACATCACTGGTACATTGTCCAATACCTGTTCACCGGACGTTCTACCTGTCCCAGAACTGCTGTTTTCAACTCTCTAGAGACAGCAGGAGTGGTAGAAATACGCTAAATGATCGGCTATGAAAAGCCAACTGACATTTACTCCTGAGGTGCTGACCTGTTGCAGTTATTATTGTAGCTTAGTGAGTATTGTCCAAATGTGTTTATTGTCCTGTTCACAGAACTTCATCCCCTGTCATGTCAGTGTCCGTATGGGATCCATACCCAACCAGAGTAATTGCTCTTTATTTATGCTGAGTGAAGGCTATGATTAACTAACATAACCCTAGACACGCACACACACACACACACACACACACGCACGCACGCACGCACGCACGCACGCACGCACGCACACACACACACACACACACACACACACACACACACACACACACACACACACACACACACACACACACACACACACACACACACACACACACACACACACACACACACACACACACACACACACACACACACACACACACACACACACACACACACACACACACACACACACACACACACACACACACACACACACACACACACACACACACACACACACACACACACACACACACACACACACACACACACACACACACACACACACACACACACACACAATGAGCTGAGATTGAGAGGGGAATAGAGTAGATCCCTAATGACAGTGCTGCATGCCCAGTCAGTGGAGAACACTACTCTGGTTTTACACTGACTTATTTTACACTCATTTATATTATGGTCCCTGTTAGGTTGATAGGACAGAAGTGTCTATTTGTGCTTCATAAGGTAACATAGACCACAGCTGGCTGTGTGATGGCCTAACATCTAGCCTAACATTTATATGAGTTGCAAAACTAACAACCATTTACTCTCTATCCCTCTCTTCCTTTTCCATCTCTCTACATCTGTCTTTCTCTCCCTCTCTCTCTTCCTTTTCCCTCTCTCCACCTCTGTCTTTCTCTCCCTCTCTCTTCCTTTCTCCTTCTCTCCCTCTCTCTCTTCCTTTCTCCCTCTCTCTACCTCTGTCTTTCTCTCCCTCTCTCTCTTCCTTTCTCCCTCTCTCTACCTCTGTCTTTCTCTCCCTCTCTCTTCCTTTCTCTCTCTCTCTACCTCTGTCTTTCTCTCCCTCTCTCTCTTCCTTTGCCCTCTCTCCACCTCTTTCTCTCTCTCTCTCTCTTCCTTTTCCCTCTCTCCACCTCTGTCTTTCTCTCTCTCTCTCTTCCTTTTCCCTCTCTCCACCTCTGTCTTTCTCTCCCTCTCTCTCCCTTTCTCCCTCTTTCTTCCTTTCTCCCTCTCTCTACCTCTGTCTTTCTCTCCCTCTCTCTTCCTTTCTCCCTCTCTTCCTTTTCCCTCTCTCCACCTCTGTCTTTCTCTCTCTCTCTCTTCCTTTTCCCTCTCTCCACCTCTGTCTTTCTCTCCCTCTCTCTCCCTTTCTCCCTCTCTCTTCCTTTCTCCCTCTCTCTACCTCTGTCTTTCTCTCCCTCTCTCTCTTCCTTTCTCCTTCTCTATGAGCAGAGGGCAGTGGGGCCATGTATTGTGTTGCTGTGGAACAGCAGTTTAGCAGGGAAATTGAAGTGTGTGTGTGTGTGTCTATGTACAGTACCAGTCAAAAGTTTGGACACACCTACTCATTCAAGAGTTTTTCTTTATTTTTAAAATTTTATTTGTAGAATAATAGTGAAGACATCAAAACTATGACATAACACACATGGAATCATGTAGTAACCAAAAAAGTGTTAAACAAATCAAAATATATTTTAGATTTGAGATTGTTCAAAGTAGCTACCCTTTGCCTTGATGACGGCGTTGTACACTCTTGAATGAAACAAGAAAAACCAATGAATGAGTTTGTGTGTCCAAACTTTTGACTGGTACTGTGTGTGTGTGTGTGTGTGTGTGTGTGTGTGTGTGTACTGTAGTCTACTAAACGTACACCCTTGAAGTCCCGTAGTACGTCATTGTTGTTATGTTTCTGTTGTTGTGGTGTAGTCTGTGTCTCCAGCGGTGTGCTGGAGAAACACTTCCCTGCACTGTAACCAGAGACCACTGTAGAGAGAGTATCACAACAACAATGTCCCCTCATTATGGTTCCCCCAGATCTCCTTACCTCCTGTGTGTGTGTAATTATGGTCCCCCCCCCCCCCCCGATAGCATTACGGTCTGTATGTAGGGGAGCAATAGGATCTGTGTGTGTAGTCTTGGGGACCAGAGGTGTGTGTAGTCTTGGGGAACAGCGGTGTGTGTAGTCTTGGGGACCAGAGGTGTGTGTAGTCTTGGGGAACAGAGGTGTGTGTAGTCTTGGGGAACAGAGGTGTGTGTCGTCTTGGGGAACAGAGGTGTGTGTAGTCTTGGGGAACAGAGGTGTGTGTAGTCTTGGGGAACAGAGGTGTGTGTCGTCTTGGGGAACAGAGGTGTGTGTAGTCTTGGGGAACAGAGGTGTGTGTAGTCTTGGGGAACAGAGGTGTGTGTAGTCTTGGGGAACAGAGGTGTGTGTAGTCTTGGGGAACAGAGGTGTGTGTAGTCTTGGGGAACAGAGGTGTGTGTAGTCTTGGGGAACAGAGGTGTGTGTAGTCTTGGGGAACAGAGGTGTGTGTAGTCTTGGGGAACAGAGGTGTGTGTAAAGACCTTTGTTTAGATGGTTCTGGATTGATTGTTTGGCACTGATGTGACAAGTCAGTCAGTAGAGACCTGATGATGATAAACCTGCTAGGGAGCTTCCAAGGACAGACACACCGAAACACACACACACACACACACACACACACACACACACACACACACACACACACACACACACACAAATACACAAAATTACCCTCAAAGAAACAAGTAATTTCATAACACTACGTACCAAACCACCTCTCTTATATTCCCACCTTTCTCTTCCTTTGAAGTCATGGTAACCTCTCTCCTCTTCCCTCTCTTCCTCCCTCCCTTTCTTTCTGTTCCTCCATTATTCCATTATTCCATTATTCCATTATTCCATTACTCTTCCTCACCCTCTCTTTCCTCCCTCTCGTCCCCTGTCTCTGTGGCCCAGTAATGAGACAGTGACAGATTACTCTCCCACACACACACACACACACACACACACACACACACACACACACACACACACAAATTCACGGAAGGTGTAGTAGATGGTGAGATGGAAGCCTGCAAGGAGTGTGTAGTGGAGAGCACTGTCATCTTGTCCCTCTCTGACCATGTCTCCAACCCTACCTGTCACAGTGTGTCAGACCACCACAGGCACTCATCTTCTTTAATAAGGTACACACAGGGTGTGTGTGTGTGTGTGTGTGTGTTTATATGTGTGTGTGTGTGATAAAACAGGTTTTTGATGACCATCTTAATTTATATGTCAGACACAAACTTTTATACGGCAGTGACCGCTGTACCTCTCTGACCTTTTGTGTGTGCTTGCGTGTGTGCAGGTGTGTGTGGGCCCATGCTTCACATGTCTGTGTGTGTTGTGTGTAAAAGCTCAGGTGACAGGGCTGTGATGCACAGCGGTGCTCCTTGTGTTGTTGAGAAGATTCTGTTTCTAATCCCGTGTTGGACATTTAGCGCTGATGCTAAAGAGATCAGGGAGACAGACTGGTACCCCTATCACCCACCACTGAACACAACCTGCTGGTCTGGTACCACTATCACCCACCACTGAACACAACCTGCTGGTCTGGTACCACTATCACCTACCACTGAACACAACCTGCTGGACTGGTACCACTATCACCTACCACTGAACACAACCTGCTGGTCTGGTACCACTATCACCCACCACTGAACACAACCTGCTGGTCTGGTACCACTATCACCCACCACTGAACACAACCTGCTGGTCTGGTACATACTGTTTCCACCATGTTACACAACCTGCTGGTCTGGTACACACTGTTTCCTACCATGTTACACAACCTGCTGGTCAGTGTGCACATAGCCTGTCTTCTCTTTAGAGCCATGTCTGCCTACGGCGGCCTTTCTCAATAGCAAGGTTATGCTCACTGTCTGTACATAGTCAAAGCTTTCCTTAAGTTTGGGTCAGTCACAGTGGTCAGGTATTCTGCCACTGTGTACTCTCTGTTTAGGGCCAAATAGCATTCTAGTTCGCTCAGTTTTTTTGTTAATTCTTTCCAATGTGTCAAGTAATTATTTTTTTGTTTTCTTATGATCTGGTTGAGTCTAATTGGGTTGCTGTCCTGGGGCTCTGTGGGGTCTGTTTGTGAATAGCCCCAGGACCAGCTTGCTTAGGGGACTCTTCTCCAAGTTCATCTCTCTGAAGGTGATGGCTTTGTTATGGAAGGTTTGGGAATCGCTTCCTTTTAGGTGGTTGTAGAATTGAACAGCTCTTTTCTGGATTTAATTTAGCGGGAACCTGCGTAATTCTGCTCTACATGCATTATTTGGTGTTTTACATTGTACACTGAGGATATTTTTGCAGAATTTTGCAATTTGGTTTTTGTCCCATTCTTTGAATTCTTGATTGGTGAGCGGACCCCAGACCTCACAACCATAAAAGGGCAATGGGTTCTATAACTGATTCAAGTATTTGTAGCCAGATCCTAATTGGTATGTTGAATTTTATGTTCCTTTTGATGGCATAGAAGGCCCTTCTTGCCTTGTCTCTCAGGTCGTTCACAGCTTTGTGTAAGTTACCTGTGGCGCTGATGTTTAGGCCAAGGTTTGTATAGTTTTTTGTGTGCTCTAAGGCAACGGTGTCTAGATGGAATTTGTATTTGT
Organism: Oncorhynchus mykiss; assembly: GCF_057628025.1. NCBI lineage: Eukaryota > Metazoa > Chordata > Actinopteri > Salmoniformes > Salmonidae > Oncorhynchus > Oncorhynchus mykiss. Next base: position 21,408,057 of record NC_143047.1, on the reverse strand, counting down.
CATCCTGGCAACTGGACATTTGTTAGTGGAAATGTGTGTCTCTAATATGGTCATACATTTGGCAGGAGGTTAGGAAGTGCACCTCAGTTTCCACCTTATTTTGTGGGCCGTGTGCACATAGCCTGTCTTCTCTTGAGAGCCAGGTCTTTCTCAATAGCAAGGCTATACTCACTGAGTCTGTACATAGTCAAAGCTTTCCTTAAGATTTGGTCAGTCACAGTGGTCAGGTATTCTGCCTGGCATTCTGTCTACTCTTTTTTGTTAATACTTTCCAATGTGTCACGTAATTATCTTTTTGTTTTCTCATGATTTGTTTGGGTCTAATTGTGTTGCTGATCTGGGGCTCTGTGGGGTCTGTTTGTGAATAGAGCCCCAGGACCAGTCTTTCTCTCTCTCTCTCTCTCTCTCTCTCTCTCTCTCTTCATTTCAAGCTGCTGTATTGGCACGATGTAACAATTTACATATTGCCAAAGCATACTATGGAAATGGAATAATTCATGAACAATATTATATATTTGTTTTTAAGATTGTCAACATAATCTCTCTCTCTCTCTCTC